>NC_064616.1:720340297-720643327 GCF_023898315.1 Schistocerca nitens
TGTTGACATGTATTCCATTATTGTCATTGTATTCCTGAATTTCTCTTCTGTTTCCAGTCTGCTGACTTTTTCATTTATAGGTTACAATTCCAAGAGATGGCCCTCATCATTTTTGTTATTATAAATTCTCTTCCAACTTATACCCCTCTAGGATTAGTAGTTTGCTAATTCTGCACTATAAAGTAGGAAATCAAATCGGAGAATCTCTGTTAGCTACAATATCTGATAAAAAAAGAGATCTCTACTTGTCAAACATTGTAGTAGTTAAGATGTGGCCAATAAACACTCTTGGAACAATCACAAAATATGGAATTAATCAAGATCCTGGTTAATCAACACATTCGGATAGAAAACAAGAATAGATATTCAGTAAGCCGTGAGATAACTAAGAAGCTGCTCCATTACTGGAGTAAGAGAACAGAATAATGTGCCTCTAAGTTGATGCCCCCTTTACAAGAATTGTCTTGCCTCTGGCTAAGAAATATACAAAGTCTTCAATAATAAGGTCTGCCTCCATAGTCAAGTGGTCAATGTGACAAACCCTCATGTGAGGTTCCAGGTTCGATTTACAATACCACCAGGCATTTTTCCTTGGTGGGAGCACTGGACAGGTGCACTCGACATTGTGATGACAGCTGAGGAGCCATCTGATTGAAAACTAGCAGCTCTGAGGTCAGAACATTGACAATAGCCATATGTGTGTTGTGTTGTCCCCATGCCTCTCCATATTACATTCATTGGTGAAGGACTGAGGTTGATACAGTGGTCAGTCATCTATCACATGGTCTTCAGGGCATGATTGTAGAATTTTGTTTCCTTTTGTAATAACAAGACATATTCTTGGCAGCATAAAAGACAAATTAAGGCTTTGTATACTTACAATGTCTCAAGTAAATTTTGAATTTGGCACATCTTATACACTGAAGAGCCAAAGAAAGTGGTACACCTGCCTAATATCATGTAGGGCCCCTATGAGTACACAGAAGTGCTGCAACATGACATGGTATGGACTTGACTAATGTCTGAAGTAATGCTGGAGGCAATTGACTCCATGAATCATGAGGGGCTGCCCATAAGATCCGTAATAGTACGAGGAGTGGAGATCTCTTCTGGACAGCACATTGCAAGGCATCCAAGATATGCTCAATAATGTTCATTTCTGGGGTGTTTGGTGGCCAGTGGAAGTGTTTAAAATCAGAAGAGTGTTCCTGGAGCCATTCTGTAGCAATTCTGGATGTGTGGGGTGTCGCATAGTCCTGCTGGAATTGCCCAACTCTGTCGGAATGCACAATGGACATCAATGGATGCAGGTGATCAGACAGGATGCTTACATACGTGTCGCCTATCAGAGTTGCATCTAGATATATCAGGGGTCCCATATCACTCCAACTGCAAATGCCCCACACCATTACAGAGCCTCCACCTGCTGACATGCAAGGTCCATGGATTCGTGAGATTTTCTCCATACCCATACACGTCCATCTGCTTGACACAATTTGAAACGAGACTCATCCAGCCAGGCAACATGTTTCCAGCCATCAACAGTCCAATTTCAGTGTTGGAAGGCCCAGGCGAGGTGTAAATCTTTGCGTCATGCAGTCACAAAGGGTATATGAGTGGGCCTTTGGCTCTGAAAGCCCATATCAATGATGTTTTGTTGAATGGTTCACTCACTGACACTTGTTGAACTGTGAATTGTATTTTATTCATCTCATGACATACATTTGAAATCCATTTATAAAACAGTTACAATGATTTTTACATTAATAAATAATAGCATTCTAATAAATAATAAAACTATAAGGATATTTCTTGAAATGTATAACACATTGTATCCAGTTCAAATTTCCAGTCTGTCCTTCATGAATTCATCCACTGAGTAATTACACTTCGGTGTCAGTACCTCATATAGCTTTCTTTTAAGTGAACATAAATTCATCTGCATCAACTTGTTCCCTTTTAATTTGTTACAAATTTTCATTCCCATGCACTGAGGTCCCTGGGCATACAGTCTGAGGTGGTGGGTGGGGTGCATAAAATTGTCTTTGTTTCTAGTGTCATGTGAATGGACAAAATGGTTTCCCTCAAATTATCATGTCTGGTGTACAAAAGTATAATAATCTGATATATGTATAAGGATGGCAGAGTTAATATTTTAAGTTTTCTAAGTAATGGTTGACATGGTTTTTTGTGATTTACAGTGCACATATTTCATATAGTTTTTTTCTGTACTTTTAGTATCTGTACTATGTTTGTTGAGTTACCCCAAAAAACAATACCATACCTAATAATGGATTCGAAGTAGCTTGTATATGCTACTTTTTTGTGCCCATGTCAGTTGCAGTTGATAATATTTGCATTGAAAATGCAAAGCTGCTCAGTTTGTTTGTCAGATATTCAATGTGTGCCTGTCAGCTCAAATTTTTATCTACATTTAAACCTAAGAATTAGACTGAGTCAACTTCTTCTATACCTTGGTTATTGTGTACAATCTTAATCTGCTCAAATTTTCACTTAGATATGTTTTCACTTAGATATGTTTAGATTCTTAGATATGTTAGATATCTTAGATATGTTTAGATTCAATCCACTTAGCTGAAACCAAGTTTTTAAGGTACTGAGGGGACTGATCACAGTTTTGGGAATCCTGATGTTCAACTAAGACAGAAGTATTGTCTGTGAACAGAACTGCTGGGGAGCTGATATTTAATGGTATGTCATTAACATAAAAGAGAAATAGGACTAATATGGAGCCTTGTGGAACTCCCTGAGATATTTTTTTCCAGTCAGAAAAATAATATACACCATTGGAAGAAATGCTAACTCTTTGCTCTTTGTTGGATAAGTAGGATTTAAGCCATTGATGGCCCAGTGTTGAAATCTGCAGCAATTTGTGGAAGGGTTGCACTTCTGTCACATTGAATGATTCTCTTCAGTTGTCGTTGGTCCCATTCTTGGGGGACCTTTTTCTGGCTGCAGCAATGTCAGAGATTTTATGTTTTACCAGATTCCTGATATTCATGGTACACTCATGAAATGGTCATGCAGGAGAATCCCCACTTCATCGCTACCTTGGAGATGCTGTGTCCCATCACTCATATGCTGATTATAACACCACATTCAGACTGACTTAAATCTTTATAACCTATCATTGTAGCACTTGTCTTATATAGGCATTGCCAACTGCAGCACCTTATTCTGCCTGTTTACGTATCTCTGTATTTGAATATGCATGGCTATACAAAATGGAAGTGACATCATGGTGCAGCTCATTGGTCAGCAGTGAACAGTGTGCCTGAGCTATTACCCATATCAAAAGACTGAGTGGTCTGTGTTACTGTTCTTTTGAGGCTGTAGACAAACTGTTAAGGAAATATAACTAAGGAAAAAAATGCCCGCCTAATGCTACAGCTACAGACGAATTCACTTGATGCTGCAGAATTCAAGCAATACTTCTCCTACAGTACATGAAGATCAAGCCTTCTGTTTCCAAGTGTGTATCAGGCTCTCTCTTTCTCTTTTTCTCTGCAAGCTGAGAGACCTTTTGTTATGAAATAAAGTGCATTTTCATTATTGTACTTGATATTTATGTTGGTTTTTAAGATGTGTGAGTATGTGGTTTGATGACTTCTTTTGACCTTTTGTTACAGTGCTGTGTTTGCACCATCATGCATTTCACATTCTGTCCTCCTGAAGAGAGACTGGCTGTCAATAAAGATTAATGATATATCACTTTCACATGCTTTAAAATGTTGGGAAATGAAATCATACAAAAAACAACTGATGGAGCAGTGTGGAAATCAAAAGTAAGTATTTGAGATTTTTGTGTGTTTGAACCAAATACATTTAAAGCATATAAAACTTTTAGAAGTGTAACATACAACCTCAACTTCAATGGCTCTGCCTAATATGCTATTTTCACTCCTATACATCAGTGTAGTCCCACTGTCACTCAATCTGTAAACATACTCATTTTTTAAAACATCCTGCAAACCTGGCTATAGTAACAAAGAAAGCAAAAGATAGCTCATGAAGCAGAACAGAACTCCAAAAAACCTTAAAAATTGTACCACATGTGTCTCTTCAAACTCCTAAAACAGTCCCCTTTTTTTCAGTATAGAATATCATTTATTATGATGTGGTGTACTGAAATTTCTGTACTGCATACATCACCCATTTTAACTTCCTCTAGTTGGAACAGGAAGTTGTGTACAATAGGCTGTATCCTATCTGTAAATGAACTACAAGGGGCTTATTTTATACGAATGCCTGGAACAAAGTATACTACGATTAGTTGATGGAATTAAAAACACTTCATTGTTTGTCAATCTCGCAATTTTCTTACCACTGGCTCATGCCATTTTACCTTAACAAAGATTTGATAACATGCAGAACAACAACACACTGAATTACTGGTTGATCACTGCATGCTTCCTTGTTTGTTACATCTGCCAATTCATTTCTGTGATTTCTGTGAACCATAGTAACCTGCAGAACAACACCCCTTTCTCAGCTTTTGTAGTCAGAGAAAGATGTCTTCGATATCTTGCAGTATTTTATCTGATGGCTACTGTGCTGTTTATAGTAAAGAGCACTCAAGAATTTGGAGGAGATGAAGAATTTTTCCAGATAAGTATGTCTCATCTACTCCATTGCTCTCATGGCTGCATTTAACATCAGATATGGTAAATTCATGTGCTAAACAAGTCTTCAGATTGTGGTTAGGTGAAATGATAGAACAGACAAGATATTTCCCCTACTTGGGCCCATCTTGTGATGCTCATTTAAAATTTCATAAAATGTAGAATTACAAAAATTCTAAACCTACCAAGTCTCCTTTAGTTCAATAAATCTAAAGTAGGGTTTTGGGTCTTTACAGTAACCATGATGGCTGTCGACTAAAACACTGTATTGGGAATTATATTTATCTCACAACAAATGCCATTTAGTAATGCTTTGTGTGCTTTCCACTTGAGCTTATCACACACAGATGGTTTATAAAAACTGGTTCAGTGGGAGAACAAATGTTGGAACAGCAAGAAATCTGTATGTGTGGCTCACAGTGAGAAGCTACTGACAGACAGTGACTACTCAACCTCAGTGCAGAGGCTGGATATGAGACTGGTCCTGTAGGCACCTGTGACCAGCCTAATCCCTTCATAATCATAAGCATCAATAATCTTGAGATATTTAGGTCTTCTGGATCCATAGACTGCTCACCCATAATCAAGCTGGGATTTCATGAAAACCTCATGAAACTGAAGTAGACATGCCCTGTCTGGTTCTCAAAATTTATGACTAAAGAACTTAGCACCATTCAGTAACTTCAAGGGTATTGTCTTCAGGTGTCTTCGGTATTTAGGTACAACCACTATGAAACACATATAAAGCCCAGAAAAATCACTGATTAGAATAGTTAAAATAGCCCCCCTCCCCCCCCCCCCCACACACACACACTCACACTCTCTCCCTCTCTTCCTCTCTCTCTCTCTCTCTCTCTCTCTCTCTCTCTCTCTCACACACACACACACACACACACACACACACACACACATACACATATATTTATTTTGTTTTATAGAAAAGCTAGACTAGTAGCTACAGTCCACTCCTCCACACTTCTGATTGTATATCTGTTGACCCATCATGGATATGGGACAACGGCTGGTCAGATATTTGCCAAAGGAAATTCACCAATCCGCCATATATTTTCAGAAGTTATTTCATTTAGACAATCAGTTTCTGCATCTCATTAATGCCACCTTCAGTCCCTGCTTGTTAAAAATGAGTATACATGTAGTGTATATCAAGATATACTACAGTTCACATCACAGAAAATGAAGCACAATAATAAAAGTCCTTAAAACCAACAAAATGCAGTTTGCAGCATTAATGAAAGTTGCACATAACGCACAACAAAGCAGAATATGTAAACATACTGGTTAGTTTCGAAACTAACTATTTTGACATCACAGAGTTATAAAAGAACGTGCCAAACATTACAAAAGACCAAACAATGGAAAATATACGAAATCAGAAGCACAAACAAATAAAGCATTATCTGATTTAGTTGTCACAACATCAAAAAATGCAGCCAGAGGTGAAACCCAACAGCCAAAAAATTACTAAGTGAATAACAGTTAGCAAAGAACTTGTAAGGAATACTCATAAAATACTTAGACAGCATAATGTTATATACCAAATCAAAAAATAAAAAGATATGACTTGGTGTCCCTCAAACATCAACTAATCTGTGGGAAAAACTAGTGTGGAAAAAAGAAGGATCCCAAGTATCATATTAACCAAGAGCAGTTGTCCTAAAATCTTGACTGTATAATTCCCATTTCCTGGGGGAAAAAAGTAGTGTGGGGATGGAACAGGTTAAAAGTAAGATGTGTGTGCAAAAACCAACAAGATAGCAAGGTATAAGCCTGCTAGTTAAGGAACACACTGGCACAAGAAGGAGCAATATTTATGAGTGAGAAAGGAGTTTTTAAATGACTTCACACTACAGACCAATCACAGAGTGGTACAATACTAAACAATTGATATTTGAGGGACACCAAGTAATATCTTTTCATTTTTTGATTTGTTATATAATATTATTAATCTAGGTATTTTATGAGTATACTGCTGCCAGAAGAGAAGCAAGTTTCTTCATATACTCTGTGTCAAATTGTACTGGTATCAGATCAGGTCCAATAGCCATAGATAAAACATGTACCTTGAAGATAATCGTTTTGTAAGTGCCAAGTCAGCACATGATCAGTACTTATTAGTTCAGGAATTAGTTATTAAAATGACAGTTACTGGAATGTCAGACAGCAAAGATTCAGAACAAAAATTCCTCTTGGAGTGCAGACAAGAAATTAGTCTCTCCATTAATTGTCGAGATGGAGGCCCTTATCTTGACTGAGCAGGTTCTCTGCTTCTTGTGTAGCCACAGTTTCCACGACTACTCAATCCCTATAGGATGAGACTGTGACAGAAATCTTGACACTTGCATAATCTGTGGAATGCCCAGTGGAAATACAATGTTCAGTCACTACAGATTTGCTGGACTGTAGAAGGCAAGTGTGCTGTCAGTGTACATTGCACCATCTGTGTCTAGTATTTGTGGTTTGTCCTAAACAATGTTCATCATAGTGACAAGCATTTTCATAGATATTTACCATTAATAAAATCAGATCATCTTTTGCGGATCTCAGAAAACTGTTGTCTTGGCAAATGGGTGGAAGATCACGTCCAATTTATGCTTCTTCATGATTCCAACAATTTTTGAAGATGCATTTCCCACATACGGAAGAAAGACAATAGAGTTTACATCTCTTTCCTCTTCCTCTTACTTTCGTTGGTCTTGTATTTTGACCTTCAGAGCTTTCTTAATCTGATGTTCATTGTATAAAATTTCCCTGAATATCTCCTCCAGGTGTACAGTACCAGTTCATCCTGCAGGCTGTAAACATCAGACACTGCATGGACATTTAAAATAAAATTATAAGAACACTCATAGATTGTGATAAATTTGGCAGCTGGCTGCCTGCAACTACAAATCAGTGTGGTACATGCAGTTCCTGAAAAACCCATCCACCTTACATCAAACTAGGACATCCAAAAACAATAGGCAGCTGGGAAAACAAAGAATCACAGTGAAAAACATTAATTAATAACTTATGTGTAGTATAAAATAGTTGTGAAAGTCCCCCATGTGAAGAGTCTAATAGTGTATGCACCAGTCATAATTCTGACATCATATGGTTCCATTCTGTAAATATTGTCTCCTAATGCATTAGTTAATGTAAATAAGAAAAATAAACTAATTTCTTCACTCTTAAATAACCTATAACTTTCAACATTCATCTTAATCATCTGGCTTTTCACTGATGGGGCTGCTACTATTCTGTATTCATGTACTTGCATCATCTGTAGAAATGACACTTTTCGTCTTCTTACAAACATGATGATGATGATGATGATGATGATAGGTGGTGTGGGCACATGACAGTAATGTCGTTGGTGCCTGTATGAAAATGTTATGAGATGTGTGTTGAAAAAATACAATTTTACAGAATTATGCTAACCACTGCTCGAGAAAAAATAAGATATAAAACAAGAGATCGAAAACAGAAATGGATGACTGATGAGATTCTTTCATTGATGTATGAATGGCAAACGTATAAAGCCCAGTTAGATCAAACTAAGTACAATATTATCCAGAAACTAATAAGATCAAAGCTTAGAGCAGCAAAAAATGAATAGCTGCAACATGAATGTGAAGAAACTGAAAGCTTGCAAGCTTCACTTGATGACTTTAACTTACGTAAAAAGTTAAAAAAACTGCTGGTATACATAAAAGGAAAAAATCTCCTTATTAACCAACAAAAATAATAAAATAGTTCTAGATACCATTGAGAAGAAAGAGATATGGGAAGACTACATTAAGAACCTTTTTCAGATGATAGACCGAATGTTGAATTTTCTAGGAACAACTATTTAACAGGAACTCCAGTTATGAAAGAAGAAATTGAGAAAGGCATCAAAAACTCAAAAACCAACAAAACCACAGGGCCTGATGAAATTCCAATTGAACTTATTAAACTCCTTGATGAAGAAGGTATCAAAGTCTTACAGAAACTATTTAACAAAATTTACAACACTGGCCATTACCCTGCCAAATGGCTATCATCAACTTTCATTCCTTTATCAAAGAAGAGGAATGTGAGAAGATGTGAAGATCACAGACTTGTTAGTCTTATGAGACATTCTGTGAATATATTTCTGAGAGTCATCCATGAAAGGCTATACGAAAAATGTGAGAAATTCATTAGTGAGACACAGTTTGGATTTAGGAGAGGTTTAGGTACAAGAGAAGCAATAGTCACACTGTAAGTTATAGTACAAAACTGCTATGATCAGGGTAAAAATGTAGGCCTCTGTTTTATTGACTACAAAAAAGCATTCAATAGCGTACAACATCATAAACTCATGGAAATTCTCAAAAGAATTGATATAGATGAGAAAGATATCTGTTGTATAGAGAATTTGTATTGGAATCAGACAGCACAGGCTAAATTTGATAATGATGTCACAGATTTGGTCAATATATGTAGAGGAGTCTGACAAGGATGCATACTGTCACCCCTGTTATTGAACTTACACTCTGAGAGTATTTTTCAGGAGGCACTTGATGATGTAGGAAAAGGCATAAAGGTTAACAGAGTGTATATCAACAACATACACTATGCTGATAACACAGTATTGATAGCTGATAATTTAGGTGATCTTCAGCAACTTGTCAACATAGTAGGAGATTACATCAGTACTCTAGGTCTGCATATTAACATAACAAAGACTAATTTGATAATTGTCCCACGAGAGTCTGACTCATTTAAAGATGCAAATCTACCATTTACAGGGTCTGTAATAAAAAGAATCGAAAAGTTTAAATACCTCAGATCATGGCTTTGTAAAGACTGGCAAACAGACTTGGAAATAAAATGTCGCATAGAGAACGCCCGAAATGCCTTCAAGATTATTCTTATAAGCACAGACCTAGACCTAAACCTTAGAGTCTGATTTGTAAAGTGCTACATCTGGTCCATGCTTCTATATGGTTCTGAAGGATGGACATTAAATATGACAACAACACAGAAGTTAGAGGCCTTTGAAATGTGGATTTATTGCAGAATGCTTAAAATAATGCAGACTGCAAGAATAACCCACACCAAAGTACTGGAAAGAATGAACAAGCAGCGAGAAATGTTGACAGTGCTTGAAAGAAGAAAAACTGCATACCTAGGACATATAGTATGGAACATCAAATATATGCTTCTGCAGCTAATAATAGAAGGGAAGATTGAAGGGGAAAGGATACAAAGGCAAAGAAGAACATCATGGTTGGACAATATAAAGCAGTGGACAGGACTAAGAAGTGTAGACCAGCTATTACATAGTGCAGTTCACAGAAGAAATATGCAACCTGTGGTCGCCAACATCCATTAATGGATAAGCAGAAGAAGAAGCTACAATTAAAAATATTAAATGCAGCAAAACTTGTGTATATACATGTAGAAATACAAAAATTATGTATTGTGTCAGGACTAAAACATACATTTAAAATGAAAATGTGATGAAAAACAATTAAAATTATCATAGCAGCACATAGCTGATCTCCAGAATAGAAAGGACGGACCAGCCACTTTGCAACACACTAAAATCACCAACCTAAAAGCTTTACCTGGAGGCCTGACACATAATAAAACCTTAAAACCTTCACTATAATTATCTTGTCATCAACAAAAAAGAGGGTACATCCCCACCTAAATCTGCCTCTGCCTATTTATTACAATATAAAATGTATCTAGTTAAAATGTGGCATAATGTGGCTAGCATGCCACAGGCATCAGAGACAAGGAGTTCTCTTACTGGAGTAGGAAGACATGTGTGAAGGGCCAGTGCCCAATTTGGAGGTCAGTCTGGGTGACGTCATCCTGCCGGAGTGAGCAGCAGGAGGAACATAACAGCTGGATACTCCTCCAGCTACTACTCCTCCCACAAATGCATGATCCTCCCATTCACCAACAAAATGACGACCTGCAGGGGAATATCATGTTATGTACCCTGCAAGTCTCCTTGGTGACTTGGTCTGCCAGTTCATTTCCCTGAATTCCCACATGCACTGGTACCTAGCGGAATGATACCTGCTTCCTTTGCTGTTGAAAGAAGTACAGTTGGCCATATATGAGCTGGACTATTTTGTCTTCTGGATACATGTTCTGCAATGATTGTAGGGTACTAAGGGAATTGTAACCAGTGAGAAACTGTTTGCCCTAAAGATGCATCTGCCCAGTGCCTTCTGGATAGCATAGAGGCCTGCAGTAAATACTGGTGATAGTGAAGACAAATTCTGAAGACACAGTAAGGGAACACTACTGACTAGCTTGGGAAGATCCCCTGTTTGGAGCCATTGCTGTACACAACTTTAAAACTGTGATGCCTATCTAATGTGTTAAAAAATATAGATTGAAACAAAAAATCTAGAGCACAATCCTTATTATAATTCATCAACTCTGAAATAATATTGGGTCTCTGTAAAACCCAAGCTGGAGATCTGCCCCAACTCTTGTGTAAGACTTTCAGACCAGCCACATCCATCTCTAAAAGGCAGTACTTCACCTGGATCCCATAGGTCCTCATTGCTCATTGTTGATTATGGAAAAGCCTCCAGAATGAAAATTTCACTCTGCAGGAGAGTGTGTGTTGATATGAAACTTCCTGGCAGATTAAAACTGAGACTCGAGCTCAGGACCTTTGCCTTTTGCAGACATGTGCTCCACCATCTGAGCTACCCAAGCACAACTCATGACCCATCCTTACAGCTTTAATCCTGCCAATACCTTGTATCCTACCTTCCAAACTGCACAGAAGCTCTCCTACAGACCTTGCAGAACAAGCACTCCTGGACGAAAGGATATTGTGAAGACATGGCTTAGCCACAGCCTAGACGATGTTTCCAGAATGAAATTTTCACTCTGCATTGGAGTATTTACTAGTATAAAACTTCATGGCAGATTAAAACTGTGTGAACTTTGAAGGGTAGGAGACAAGGTACTGGTCGAATTAAAACTGTGCGGACAGGTTCTCACGCATGCTTTGGTAGCTCAGATAGTAGAGCACTTGCCCATGAAAGGCAAAGGTCCTGAGTTTGAATCTCGGTTGGGCACACAATTTTAATCTACCAGGAAGTTTCATATCAGTCCACACTCCACTGCAGAGAACATCCCCCAGGCTGCAGCTAAGCCATGTCTCTGTAATATCATTTCTTCAAGGAGTGCTAGTTCTGTAAAGTCTGCAGGAGGGCTCATGTGAAGTTTGGAAGGTAGGAGACGATGTACTTGCAGAATTAAATCTGTAATGACAGGTCATGAGTCATGCTTGAGTAGTTCAGATGGCAGAGCACTTGCCTGCAAAAAGCAAAGGTCCCAAGTTCGAGTCTCGGTCAGGCACATAGTTTTAGTCTGCCAGGAAGTTTCATGGAAAAGTCTTTCTATTGATGGTAAAGTAATATTATGGGGTGCACCTGAGCTGTGTATGGTGTGGACAGTGTTTTATAGGACTGTTGCACCATGAGAAGTAATCACGTGATGTGCAGTGGTGGCTCACTAGACTCAGCGCAGAGGCTCAGTATGGGGCTGGTTCAAAAGGCCCTACGTCACCAGCTAAATTCCTTCATGGTGCACCACATCCAGTATTTTAAAATAAGAAAGTCATCCAGACCCATATACAGTGCACCTGTAGTCAAGCTGAAATCATGTGAAGACCTTGTAAATCTGAAGGAGGCAAGTGCAGTCAGCTTCCCATTAATTGTGGCTATGACATTTTAAAATAGTGAGTGCTTTTAGGGACCATCTTTTCAGGTCCCTGAGATGTGGCAACCATGTAAATTGAGAATTAAATGTGAGGCCCAGGAACCTCCACATGTCTTTAAAAGGAGAAACACTATCCCCCATCTGCAACTCAGTAAAATTTAAAACAGAACATGGACAGTTAAAAAGAATGTTCACAGACTTCTTGGTGGAGGAAATAAAACCTCTTTTAACTGCCCATTTGTCCAACCCTCAAAGTGTCAGTTGCAACTGACAAGTTGTTGTCGCGAGGCTCAAAGAGAAACAGAAGACACCCTGTGAGGTGCTATAACATACTATAATGGACCCTGGAAGGTAGGAGATGAAGTACTAGCGGAATTAAAGCTGTGAGGATGGGGCGTGAGTTGTGCTTGGGTAGTTCAGTTGGTAGAGCACTTGTCTGCGAAAGGCAAAGGTCCCGAGTTCGAGTCTCAGTCCGGCACACAGTTTTTATCTGCCAGGAAGTTTTATAATGGACCCTATCATGACCATGTGACATGTCATGAGCTGCAGACACTACAGAATCCACCTCAGATGTGGAGAAGGGGCAGTTATATTCTTCATCAATAGTGGATCTGAAGTCCCAACTGCCCCTCTCAACAGCCACTCTGTAGTGTTGGAAGGCTGAATCCTGACTGGCAGTGGCAGTAACTGTAGCAAAATAGGTCACTATAGTCTACACAGTGTCTTATGAGTTGGTCTGGAGATGTCCATTTCCCATTATACCAGCCACTAGGCACATGTCTCCTCTGCCAGAAACCTTCCTGAGGGTCTCCCATATGACTACGTTTAATGGAATGGTCTGTGGTGGTTTGCAACTGTTGCTATGATCTCTTTTTAGCACTCCCTACCAATTTGGTGACATTTTGCCCTCACAACCTGAAAGACAGTTTCTCTGCTGCTGGTCAGCACCTGAATCTGCATAGAGCCACTTGCATCATCCTAAATGCAAAGCAGCATTTATCAATTCATCAAGACATGGGCTGGCTTTCCAGCTGGCCTGAAGATTTCAAAATGGATACTTCAGTGGCATAATATGATACACCCATTCCTGGATGCCATCATGCTGTTCAAACACAGCAAGTTGACTGTGAAGTGTCCACTCTGTGCTACTGAGCACCCATTGTGGCAGTTTTCTGTTGGTCATCACTCTGTCTGACAGGTTAATCCAGATCAGGAAGTGTAAAAGTGAGTAAAAGTCATCAATCACTTCTCATTGAGCAGCATGTGCAAGGGTAGGAGAGCATACCAACAGGTCGATAGCAGTGAATGACCCTATTGAAGTACTGAAGTTCATGCTCTACCCCACGCTCAACAAGCACACACATGAGGTCATGAGAAGCTTCTCAATTGCTCTACCCTCAAGACACATGGTTGCAGAGCCCCAAAGCACACTGTGTACATTAAAATTGTCACAGAGTAAGAACGGATGGTGGAGTTGAGTGAGAAGGTCATGGAAACCATCTTCATCTAAGCACCTCATTTGGGGGTAGGTAGAGTAAACATATTGTTAGCTAATGAATCACAAGCAGTGATACAGTGACTGCTTGCAGGCTGGTTGTGAGGGAGAGAAGCAAAGAATGGTAGGCATTGTTTAAGAAAATTGCCTCTCCTCCTAAAGGATGAGGCCATTAAGATCATATTTTTTATGGAGAATGTAGTCACGTAGCTCAGGGAGGTCAGAAAATTTAAAATTTATATTGTGGAAAGAGAGACACATTGGTTTACCCAGAGCTGATAGATGTAGTTCCTCCACATTTGTTCCAAATCCATTCAACTTCCACTGAAGTGTGGAAGCCATCTTAACAGAGATGTTTCCTGTCTTTCCCCCTGTTGTTTCTTTATGGTGGGGAGACTGCTGCAGAGGGGGGACCTACTGGTTCCCTCAGCGGATGTCAATGTCCATACTGTCAATAATGCAGTCATTGTCTGTTGTGTCAGACAGAACCAAGATCACATAGTCTGATGGCTTTGTACCTGATCATTTTGGCCTGTTTGTTTTTGTCACCAGTTTTGATTTTGGGGATGATGGCAAGGCTGTTTCAACATAAACATTCTGATAGGTCTCGTCTACTACTTGCCATGAGAGTCTGCTATACTTTCCAACATCAGTTTTTGCAGCCACCATTATTTCAGTTGTATAAAAGCTTGGTTGTTGGACTAGCTGTGCAGTCTTGCAGCAGACTCACAGATGCATGTTGATGTGCTCTGCTCAGCTGTAAAAGTCTGGATGTGAACACTAGTCTTCTGGACAGACTGCTTCAATGCTTGTAGCAAATGATGTCATGAAACTTGGTGGCTGTGTGGCCATATATGCCTTCTGTGTGTCAGAACAGGAGGTGTCTTGGGTGACTTTAATCTCCTATAGTTTCTTCTCTTCTCCAAAAACAGAGCTTTCCTAGCTCCAATCTGTACAAGCTTGGGAGCAATTGGCACAAATGGGTGAGGCCAAACACTGAATAACCAACTTGTGGACAGTGGAGCCACATTTTCTATATGTAGCCTTACCATTACAACCCATGGTGATGTGACCAAAGTGATTACACTTAAAGCAGTCCATTGGATTAGGTACATAGAACCTAACTTTAAGACATAGGAAGCTTGCTGCAATATACTCTGGCAATTTTGGTAGATTGGAAAAAATGACACTGACTTCTGTAGCTCACTATCAGTGCTTTTCATAAAATTCTGTACTTCAGTGACACATTCACTTTTCCATTCAAGTTAATGTTCTTTGGTATCTCTATCCATAATATCGCAGAATGTTACAACTCCTTTAGAACAATTTAGCCCAGCATGCAGCTCACTGTTCATAGTGAATTCTCCAACTTGATTAGCAGTTAACAACTTCTTCACTTAGGTAGCCTTCAGTATCTTAATCAGGAGTACCAGTGCATATTGTCTTGATAGATTTAAGTTTCCCTGCAAGCCCCTTATAACTTTATGGATATAGAAAGGAAACAGTTTTTCAGAGAAACCCCCTACATGTTTAACTACACTCCTGGAAATGGAAAAAAGAACACATTGACACCGGTGTGTCAGACCCACCATACTTGCTCCAGACACTGCGAGAGGGCTGTACAAGCAATGATCACATGCACGGCACAGCGGACACACCAGGAACCGCGGTGTTGGCCGTCGAATGGCGCTAGCTGCGCAGCATTTGTGCACCGCCGCCGTCAGTGTCAGCCAGTTTGCCATGGCATACGGAGCTCCATCGCAGTCTTTAACACTGGTAGCATGCCGCGACAGTGTGGACGTGAACCGTATGTGCAGTTGACGGACTTTGAGCGAGGGCGTATAGTGGGCATGCGGGAGGCCGGGTGGACGTACCGACGAATTGCTCAACACGTGGGGCGTGAGGTCTCCACAGTACATCGATGTTGTCGCCAGTGGTCGGCGGAAGGTGCACGTGCCCGTCGACCTGGGACCGGACCGCAGCGACGCACGGATGCACGCCAAGACCGTAGGATCCTACGCAGTGCCGTAGGGGACCGCACCGCCACTTCCCAGCAAATTAGGGACACTGTTGCTCCTGGGGTATTCGCAAGGACCATTCGCAACCATCTCCATGAAGCTGGGCTACGGTCCCGCACACCGTTAGGCCGTCTTCCGCTCACGCCCCAACATCGTGCAGCCCGCCTCCAGTGGTGTCGCGACAGGCGTGAATGGAGGGACGAATGGAGACGTGTCGTCTTCAGCGGTGAGAGTCGCTTCTGCCTTGGTGCCAATGATGGTCATATGCATGTTTGGCGCCGTGCAGGTGAGCGCCACAATCAGGACTGCATACGACCGAGGCACACAGGGCCAACACCCGGCATCATGGTGTGGGGAGCGATCTCCTACACTGGCCGTACACCACTGGTGATGGTCGAGGGGACACTGAATAGTGCACGGTACATCCAAACCGTCATCGAACCCATCGTTCTACCATTCCTAGACCGGCAAGGGAACTTGCTGTTCCAACAGGACAATGCACGTCCGCATGTATCCCGTGCCACCCAACGTGCTCTAGAAGGTGTAAGTCAACTACCCTGGCCAGCAAGATCTCCGGATCTGTCCCCCATTGAGCATGTTTGGGACTGGATGAAGCGTCGTCTCACGTGGTCTGCACGTCCAGCACGAACGCTGGTCCAACTGAGGCGCCAGGTGGAAATGGTATGGCAAGCCGTTCCACAGGACTACATCCAGCATCTCTACGATCGTCTCCATGGGAGAATAGCAGCCTGCATTGCTGCGAAAGGTGGATATACACTGTACTAGTGCCGACATTGTGCATGCTCTGTTGCCTGTGTCTATGTGCCTGTGGTTCTGTCAGTGTGATCATGTGATGTATCTGACCCCAGGAATGTGTCAATAAAGTTTCCCCTTCCTGGGACAATGAATTCACGGTGTTCTTATTTCAATTTCCAGGAGTGTATAATAAATACAGTATCTAACACAGGATGTAGCCCATTTTTATAACTGCTTTTTCTTACATTCACAGACATCACAGGGGGACTAGGTACATGAGGTCTTATTGGAATTTGGGTCTTAATACTGCCCAGTGGACCAGCTGAAGCAATGGTAGTAGAAAAAAGTGATTAGGCTTCATGTAAGTCCCACAAGCAGCTAGGGAAGTAAGCATCCATGCAGACAGAGCTCTCCTTGCTTGAGTAGGCCTTATGCAATTGATTTGTGGCACTTTCACCTGATATTGCCCACTAATGACTGTTCCGCTTCAATAGCCATGTTCCTGCACAGTGTGCAGCACACTTTGATATTGAGGGGTTTTTGTAGGTGTTATTAGCATCTTCACGGTCTGGACCAGTTAAGTCAAGATCACCACTCACTGTGACACACAGTGTTCCACGATGCTCCCCAAAGTGATCATTGAAGCACGCCCAGATCCTATGACTACAGAGAACTGGTGATGCTTACCAGTCACCAACTCAGAAAAGTGGGTTTGCAAGGCCCATACCCAGCAAATGAACGCTAAGCTCCATGAGGAGCTTGCCATTTAGGACAGGGGGGCACATGTAGCTTTACCAAAAATACCATGTGGTGAGCATTAGCCCTCAATTTGCATCTTTTTAAAATACAAATGGAATGTCATTTTTATGTATCAGAAACAACAAAAGACTCAAATT
Organism: Schistocerca nitens; assembly: GCF_023898315.1. Taxonomy (NCBI): domain Eukaryota; kingdom Metazoa; phylum Arthropoda; class Insecta; order Orthoptera; family Acrididae; genus Schistocerca; species Schistocerca nitens. Next base: position 720,357,831 of record NC_064616.1, read on the forward strand.
AGAACCCTGTGGTATACAAAATGTGATTGCTTTAGATTACAGGTGTCTATTTATTTGTGATCAATATGAAGCTGATACATACTGATTTCTTTCATGCAAATAAAATAAAGCCCCTGAATATGTTGTGTGTGAACTATTTGATAATATTTTAAGCTGCATGAGAATATCACAGTTCATACAATCAAAGAGAGAGAGAGAGAGAGAGAGAAGAGAAAGAAAGAAAGAAGCTAATGAGACTATACATGTTTGCCCATATTTCAGTTAACTTTTTGTTATAATTATGAAAAACAATTAAAAATAAACTGCAAACTACCTGTCAGCAATAAGCAGCTAAGGTGCGCTATGAGAAAATCTGTCTACAACCTATGCTTCTAGAACTCTGAACAAAGCACAGCACAATTTTTGTGCCATAAAATTATAGCTATTTTTGGTGAGCTGAGCCATAAAGTATTTACTATTAGCTATATATAAAAAAAGAATTACAACGTGCACTGTCCAAATGCTGTGCACTATCCAGAACCCCCTAAAATGGCCCCAGAGTTTCTGTGACACCTCAACTTAGTTTAAGGACATAATGTTGGAGTGAGCTGAGTATAATACTCATATTGCATACGAAACCTGAAAGAGTAATTAAGTAACAAACACCTTGTCTTGGGTATGGCAAGTGCAACAAGCTGATACCACCAAGGAAGTACATCCATTCACATGCACCAAAGTAGGTTATAAGCATATCACAACCTGCAAAGTTACCCCCTCAGCAATGAGCAGAAAGCTGAAATAATAAAGTAGTACCATGAGACCCTGATTGAAAGTAATTGTGGAATAATGTGAATATAAGATATTCAAAATCAGTCGGCATGGAATAAAGGTTATATTTAAAACAAATTCCAATCTTTTAATGTTTTAATTACAGAAAATAATGAAATCCTCCAAGGCTGGTATCCAAACATTTTGGATATGTCCTTCCTGAAATGACGCTGCCTTCCGCATGTTGCCAATTTGCCTTTCCGTAAGTAAACACCATGTTGACAAGCTCTAGATTCAAGTACGAAACCATTGTGTACAACACTGTATCACATCCACTGCAAGGTGAGTCAGCAAGAGAAGTGAATCAGACACAACGTTATCTATTACTATGGCAGGAGAGGGCACTAGGGCAAGATGTATGAGGAACAGTACCATCCTCTAGGAGGAAAGTGCAGACAGTAACTGTGGCTGCAGTTATGGTCTCTGCAACAATGTATGATTGAATAAATGGTCTCTAGTGTGGAAACCATGCGTTTCTAGACATAAGTTCATTAGACCTGTTTTGTTCTGTACCCTCTCATCGATCCCTAAAGTTTGAACACAGTGGAAAAAAATCACCCTGTATAACACCATGCAGCATCATCTGGCAAAGCAAAACCCTCATGAAATACGATGGGGATATTTGTAATCTGTTTGAGGTTATCCAAAATAATTCAGAAGGGCACAAATGCAACTGTGGAAATTACACACAGCAACTTTAGGACCAAGTGCAACATCTGGAGTATTACACATGAAAATTCAGTGAGGAGTGTAATGTAAAACATCAAGGATATCAGACTGTGAATCAAAATGAAGCGTGCAAGAGATTTAATGCATCATGAAGGTATCAGCTGAGATAGATTGTAACAGTTGGACAGACAAAGTGCAGGTTTTAAATGTTAAGAGCCACCAAAGGACCCAACACCATTCTTAGATTATAGCCCAACAAATACACTACAGGCCATACCAGCCACCCAACAGAATTGCTCTAAAAATTTAAGATGGAGGCTGGCAGACTGTTATGGGATTTCTACAGATAGCACGTTGCAGCAGAAATGAATCATCCCTGCCAATGCAATATCATATGATTAACAATTGCATAACTGTACTATGAGCGCTTGCGAAGGTGTGACTGTATTAAACCACTTGGAAAGTTGTAAGCTACAACATTTAGGAAAGCAGCAGACTGAACAAACAGAAGCAATGGTGCAAATAACTATAAACTATAGAAAGAAAATAACCTCTAGTATGCATATAAATGCCATTGCATGTCGATCACAAAAGGTAATCAGACATGCCCATGACTATATGCCAGTATTACTGATATCTATTAATTATAACATTATAGAATATTTCTGTGCAAGTCCACCTCCTTAGCAGAGTGATTAGTGCATCTGACTGCCATGCAGCAAGCCCGGATTTGATTCCAAGCCAGGTTCAAATGGCTCTGAGCACTATGGGACTTAACAGCTGAGGACATCAGTCCCCTAGAACTTAGAAATACTTAAACCTAACTAACCTAAGGACATCACACACATCCATGCCCGAGGCAGGATTCAAACCTGCAACCGTAGCAGTCACGCGGTTCCAGACTGAAGCGCCTAGAACTGTTCGGCCACTCCGGCCGGCTCCAAGCCAGGTCAGAAATTTTCTCTGCTCATGGACTGTTTCTTATGTTGTTCTCATCATCATTGACATGCAAGTCACCCATTATGGCACCAACTGAGAAGACTTCCAACTTGGCAGCTGAATTTCCCCAGCTGGGGTCTCCTGGCCATCAATGCCAACTGATCATTTAATTTAATTTCTATGCACGCATTTTATGAACTGTTTGGAGACAAAATCTTTGTTGGAACCAACATGGGTTTCATAGATGTCCACACAGGGTCGGAACTGGGGGGCACTTGCCCCATTCTGAAATCTGGTGTACAGGCTTTTTATCCATTACAGAATTCTCACAAATTTCCTGCAATGATAGGCTGTGACTCTACTAAACTGAAGATTTAACACTTCCGAGCATGATGGGAAATACTGTGACTTTAGCAATGATTACCTGTCACAATTTTTTTAGTTTTCTTACCATTCATGAGAAACTATGCTGATTCCTTGGAATGGTAGCAGTGCCAGTGCTATTTTGTAGTCAATACAGATGCAAACCTTTACATAAGAGTGCTGAAATAATATCACTGACCTTTTCTCTCTCTTTTCCTCATACAGCCATTTTCAGATTGCAGAAGGAGTTAGATGCAATACCTTGAATCGTGGATTCCAGTATACAGTAAGTGTGGCAGGAGTATGTGTGCTGATGGAATGATTTAGGTTCCCTCCTATATTCCTAAGGGGTATACATGCCTATGGCAGTGTGCTGTGCCTTTGTTTTTATCGCCACAGAGTGCTGTAGTAAGGGGCTCTTGGGTGGGACTTGAATCCTTAAGATGGCAACAGGAAAAGTTGACCATGGCGATGAAATACTGGAGGCCTTTGAAGGTAGTATGGTGTGGAAAATACATTACTGCCTGTATGATCTTGGGGAGGGGGCAGGAGCCGGTGGCAGAGGCTAAGTGTCTGAGGAATTCGACCTCGCTCACCCCGAAAAAGCACTTTGCTGAGTTGAGGATCACTCCAGCTTTCAATAGGGTCCCTGGAGTAGATGAGTATGTAATCTAGGCCCCTGGGTTTCAGCTCTTCAACTCACCCCCAAGAAGGATAGTTCTGTACACCCTTGTGGCGATTATCATAAACTCAATGCCTGCATTATCCCTGACCGCTCATCTGTCCCACTCCTGCACACCTACAATTACACCATCATGAGAGCTAATACCTTCAGTAAGATAGATTGTACTAAAGCCTACACACAAATCCCAGTCACATTGAGAAAACAGTCTGCTATGCTGCACAAACATGGCAGCGATTTTTGGACAACATCCTCCATGTTATGTCATCTAGGTAGTCCTCTGGTAAAAGTACAGCACAATAATACCACCACAGAATTAGAGACTCTTACGATGAGCTGGACTATATTGTACAGGGTGACTATAATTAAAGTTAAACTTTCAAAACGCTGTAGAAATAACACCACTGGTCAGAATGACATCAAATTGCAATGGAATATTATTGGAGAAGGAGGAGGAAAACGTATGGCAGAAGAAAAAATAATAGTGTGAAAAGTGATCAATAGATGGCACTGTATGAAAACACCTGTCATGCACAAGCCGGGTACATGGCTTTTCCGCATTTCACGTCTGCGACATTCACCATGACTGTCTCAATGTAGGATCATGCCCTGCTATTAAAGCTGTACTACAAGAATGGTGACTGTGCACACATTGCTCTGCAGAAGTTCCAGACACTGAAGGGTTTGAAAAAAGGCATTGGCCCTATCACTGCCGTGGGTGTGGAGAAAATGATTTGGAAATTCAAAAAGACAGGTTCTCTTGGTGTGCCACTTGGTAGAGGGAAGAAACGAACTGATTCAATGTCAGTGGAAGATGTGACCATAGCAATGCAGGGGATACAAGTGATGGTGTGCAGATGTGTAGTGCACAGAGAATTGCCCGAACATTGGACATACCCGTGAGCATGGTGTGTAAAATCCTACTAAACATCCTTCTTTGCTAACCATTCAAAATTACCCATGTGCATGAGTTGCTTCCTGTTGACCTGCCAGCAAGAGAGACCTTTGCTTTACAATTTCTTGCTCGCATGGAAGTGGACAATGATTGACCATGGAAGATTTTGTGGACAGACGAAGCTTACTTTCAACTGACAGGATATGTCAATATGCAGAATTTTCGAATATGGGCAACAGAAAATCCACACGCAAATCAACCAGTACCACTTCATCCTGAAAAGGTCACTGTGTGGTGTGTGTTTACAGCATCATTTACCATAGGGCCACATTTCTTCGAAGAGACAGGTGCTTCTCGTCCTGTTCACTGTACCATCACTGGTAAGTGATATGAGTGTCTTTTGCACGACCTCATCATTCTAGCTCTCCAACAGCGTGGATGTGTGGATGGGATCATTTTTATGCAAGATGGTGCATCTCTGCACATTGCAAAACCAGTTAAGCAGCTGCTGAAGTGCCATTTCGAAAATGGTAGAATTATCAGCCGCCATTTCCCTACAGCCTGGCCATCCTGATCACCTGATTTTAATATGTGTGACATCTGGCTGTGGGGCTATCTGAAAGATGTTGTGTTCAGTGTTCTGATTGGAAACTTAGCTGCATTGACGGCACACATTGCACATCACCTTCTGAACGTGACCCCGGAAACACTTTGATCACTTATGGAACATGCTGTTTCTCGATTTCAACTTGTTGCAGAAAACAGTGGACAGCATACTGAACATGTTTTTCGCCAGTTACATGGAAATTAATAATCCAGTTTGATTTTGATTCAGGCATTTTGTGCGGTCTTTGGTCTCAGGACAGTTAAAAACCAATGTCATTGATACTTTTTATGCAGTTTTTGGTGTCAGGACAATTGAAAACTAATTTTTCTCATCCAATATGATATGACCTTGCTGTGGTGGATGAGCTTATGTAAGTAACAGTATCACACCTGTACAGCCACGCACACTGAGTAGCACAGTTTAACATCAGACGTACAACTTAGGCATTGTTGTATGATTCATTTGTCGTTTGTAGTCGACCACTATTGAATTATGATGCATACAGCGCCATCTATTGCTACATTTTGTGACTATTTATTTTTCTTTTTGCCATACATTTTCCCCCTTCTCCAATAATATTCTGTTGCAATTTGATGTCATTCTGACCAGTGGTCTAATTTCTACAGCGGTTTGAAAGGTGAACTCTAATTATAATCACCCTTTACATTTCATTGTCCTTATCTTGAAACAAATTCACACTGTGCACTGTCCAAAAGCTTCTAAATTAGCTCTAAAGTGTTTGTGATACTTCATCCTGGTTTATAAAAATAAAGGTGAGGCTTACAGAGTACAGAAATCATATTGAATAGCAAAATAGGAATGATCAAAGCATCCAAAACATTGTCTTGGGTACAGGAGGTGCAACACGCTGATTCCACCAAGAAAGGGCACCAATTGGTATGTCCCAAAGTAGGCTCTAAGTGATCACAGCCTGCAAAATTTCCCATTGGAAATCAGTCAACACGTCACTTATCTGGAATTCAAATATATAACACCAGAAGAATCCATTTTTACAGCAATAGATTACATATTATGACTGAACCAAGCATATCTCAATTTGTATTTGCCTCATGTATGCAGTTTTCTATTGGAAGTTGGGCAGAATTGACAATGGAAAATTCAGGATGGAATAACAACAATATGAAAACTATAGATTGTTACCACATGGAGGAGGCAATGAATAAAAGACAGGCACAATAAAAGTTAATGCTAGATATATTCAGCTATTGGAGCAAGTCCTTCATCAGACATAAAAAGACTCACACACATTCACACAAGCATAACACACACTCATGGCCACTGTCAGCACCAGGCACTAAGGACTGACTGTGACTGAGTCTGAGGTAAGCATAAGTCTTTTCCTCTGTGGGTAGTGAAGCTACAGAAGAGACATGGCATGGGGAAGATAAGGGTTGGTTGGTGGGTTGGTTGATTCAAGGGAGACGGGGGGGCACCAAGCAGCAAGGTCATCAGTCCCATCAGATTAGGGAAGAATTGGGAAGGAAGTTGGCTGTGCCCTTTCAAAGAAGCCATCCCGGCATTTTCCTGAAGCGGTTTAAGGGATTCACAGGAAACCTAAATCAGGATGTCCAGACACAGATATGAACTGCTGTCCTCCCTAATTTAAGTCCAGTATGCTAACCACTGCACCACCTTGTTCAGTGAAGGTGAGGGCTAGGAGGTTGGAGGTGGGGGAAGATGCTAATGCTGCCTGTGTGAGCATGTAGGGATGTAGTGTGTACAGTTTAGGGCAGTAAGGTGTGGCATCGAGAGGCTATGCTTGGTGCTTGGGGCTGGGGATGGGTGGGGGGGGGGGGGAGTAGGAGGATTAAGAAGGTGCATCAATTGGTGCATAAGAAAGCATGTGTAGTACTGCGGTGAAACTGGGGGGCAGAATAGGGGAGGTGATTGGCAGGTTCCCCTGTCTTCCACCTCCCTGTCCCCTTTCTTGCTCCCACTCCAGTACTACTACACATGCCTCCTACCCATCAATGTACCTGTATAGTCTTTTCCTTTTTTCGACTTCTCTATTCTCTCCTTTGCCCACCTACCTGCCCCCCCCCCCCCCCATCCTTCTTTACCTGCTCACCAGTACAGCCAGTCAATGCTGCACCTAGCAGCTGTATCCTGTCCCCACGACAACCCTCCATTTTCCTGTAGACATCACTAGCATATTCCCCCCACCCACTCTCTGCTATCCCTTCCCTTCCCATGCCTCTTCTGTACCCATACTAACCATCCTAGCAAAGACTGCTGCTTACAATAGATGCAGTCACAGTTGTAGCTGGGTTTTAGTATCCAGAGATAACAGTGGCCATGTGTACGAGGTGTGGCTAGAAAAAAACCGGACTAGTACTGGTGAAACAATAAAACGAATGCAATAAGGCTGAAAGTCGCGTGGCCTGTCACGTGACTCTCGCTCTGCCTACTGCTCGAGTTTCATCTGCCTCCTGCACTCAGTCTGCCCGTGGCGTCTGTTTTAAGTAGTTGACGTTTTGTCTGTGCGTCGGAAAATGTTGAGTGTACAGAAAGAACAGCGTGTTAACATCAAATTTTGTTTCAAACTAGGAAAATCTGCAAGTGAAACGTTTATAATGTTACAACAAGTGTACGGCGATGATTGTTTATCGCGAACACAAGTGTTTGAGTGGTTTAAACGATTTAAAGATGGCCGCGAAGACACCAGCGATGACACTCGCACTGGCAGACCATTGTCAGCAAAAACTGATGCAAACATTGAAAAAATCGGTAAACTTGTTCGACACTTTCCTTGTCAACTCCTGTTAACTCAGACACTGCTCTGATTGTTAAACGGCGATCTTGTCGAACAAGTTTACTGATTTTTTCAATGTTTGCATCAGTTTTTGCTGACAATGGTCTGCCAGTGCGAGTGTCATCACTGGTGTCTTCGCGGCCATCTTTAAATCGTTTAAACCACTCAAACACTTGTGTTCGCGATAAACAATCATCGCCGTACACTTGTTGTAACATTACAAACGTTTCGCTTGCAGATTTTCCTAGTTTGAAACAAAATTTGATGTTAACACGCTGTTCTTTCTGTACATTCAACATTTTCCGGCGCACAGACAAAACGTCAACTACTTAAAACAGACGCCACGGGCAGACTGAGTGCAGGAGGCAGATGAAACTCGAGCAGTAGGCGGAGCGAGAGTCACGTGACAGGCCACGCGACTTTCAGCCTTATTTCATTCGTTTTATTGTTTCACCAGTACTAGTCCGTTTTTTTTCTAGCCACACCTCGTATGTGAGATGTGCTTGTGTGAAAGTGTGTCAGTTTTCTATGTCTGATGAAGGACTTAGGCCGATACATGAATATATCCAGCATTCATTTTCACTGGGCCTGTCTGTGACTCACTGCTCCTTCTATATGTTAGACAGAAAGATGGAAAGATAAACAAATTGACAGAAAGAAATTAGAATTTTGTTTTTCAACATTTCTTAATTTCAGTTCAGGGACAGGAAATCTAGTAAGATCTTTGCTGACTCTCTCTTACATTGATCATAAGAGCAGAAGGGCATCAGTTCAAGAAAAAAGGACATCAGTTTACCTGTGAGAATAGTTCTTAGGAGTATTTTTGTGTGGTAATTTTCATGCTTTGACATTTTGATACCATTTAAGGTCTGGAATAAAATTATATAGACAGGTCTCACAAGATTCAAAGATATGTTCCTGAGAGTCATGACAAGTTGTGTGTTAGGTTTCCAGGATGTAGTTGATACAAGGCTGACAGTCACAGTGATGACTAGTGTGTACCTAGAGCCATGTTGTTGACTGCCATTCATATGCACTCAACAATTTCCAGAACATTTACATCATTCAGATATCTATTAATAAATTCATTTACTACTGGAAGTCAAAGTTCATTGTACAAGGATGCCGTACAATAGTTTGTATGAAACCATAAAAAAAATTCCAGTTTTGACCATGTTAAAAAGCAATGTGACATTGACTTTTATATCATTTGCTTGAAAGAAAAAGACCTGACTACACTATATTTTTTCCTTTCTGTGAGAGGTATAAATAGCAGTGTCATCAAAGTCATCGAACCACTAAAGTTCTGATCTGTATTTTTGACTGACTGTCAGTTATCAGTCAGCACAACCAAATAGCATTGCTGCTGTGATAGCAAAGCCATTCCATTATCCCTCTATTTATTCAAAAAACTTGAAGCAAAGGTTTGGCTAGAAGCTGACTCTTTCAGACTCTTTGTCTTTTTAAATTCTTATTTTCTGTTATTATCTGTGTGTTGAAGTGAAAGTAAAACAAAATGGAATCTGTATTTGTTGTGTAGATAAATATATTCCTGCATTCTTACATTCATTTCAAGTCTGAAAATATTTTTCTAGTGTTTAATCATTTATATTTCCCCCAACATGCTCTGTTTAATCATCTGCTCATTTGACATGCATCAGCTGCTGTCTGTAATCCCTGACTTCAGCAATGTTATTTTACTTTGGAGTCACTCTTATAATACAGCCGCACTGCTTGTAACAATAACCTGTATGACAGTATTTATGAGAAAGTTTGTCTCTGCAAATATTGTTGGTACCAGCTCATATTCATATAAAATTTTATTTCTTTGAAACACTGCACTTTGTGTGAAGACTTAGATTGCAGGTGTCCTGTGAGAAAATGTGATCAGTTAATTTCCCTTATGTATATGTTCCATGCAAGGCTAATTTTACAGTGATACAAACTTTCATATTATTTACACGCAAATTTAAAAATATTCCTTAAATATCACATAATTATAGAAGCAGTTTATGGAAAGACACTGAATATACTTCTTAGTTATTCTTTTTTAGAAAATCAATGACAAGCAGAGGAACACCTCGTTCACTTGCAAGTGATACGAGTACACAACCAAGAATACGATTTGGCAGTACTTCCAAAGAAGCATCTTTGAAGGCTGGTCGTGGTGACAGGAGGAGGAGACGCAGAAAGAAGCACAATAATTACCAGAGAAGCAGGAAGACAAGAATAAGAAATAGAAAGAAAAAAGGAAAAGGTACATTTCTCCATGATGTATGTTTGCATACTGATTTGAATTATGTTTGGGTTTTTTCGTGTTGTTTGGTTGCTATGTGGACAAATTTTCTAAAATGAGAACAACAGCATTGTCGGCATAAGCAGATTTATGAATACATCAATTGTCAAATATCATGCTTTAGGTACTGATCATAAGAGAACTGACATTCCTATTACAGATTAAGAATGTTGCTAAGATCATGAAAAGGATGTAGTTCAAACACTGGATTGAATAAAAGTAACTACTCCCTTCCATATAACTGAGGCATTGCAAAGTCAACAGGCACATAAATGATATTTAAATTGTCATTAAAAGCTTTTGGACAAAATTGTTCCTTGGAACTAATGGACTAACAAAGACACACACACACACACACACACACACACACACACACACACACACACACATGTATATGGCTACATTGTCTTGGTGCTGCAACCCAAATGGGATATGGTGTTGAGTTTTGTGGAGTGGGAGTGGGGAACAAAGAAGAGGGCAAGACAAGGGTGGGTGAAAGGAAGGGTGGATGATAACTAAGAGGCATCAAAAGACTAGAAAGACTAGGATGGGAATGTGACAGTGGTGAGTCCATGCTGGTGAAGACAGGGGCAATTGCAGCACATTTTTACAGTAGAGGAATTGTTGCATAGAGACAAAAATGGGGGGAGGGGGGAGTGGGGACAGTGGCCAGGAGTATTGCAAGAAAGATCAAAGGATGTGATATTACAACTCCCATCTATACAGTTCAGAGAAGCTGGTATTGGAGGGGAGGATATAGATAGCACAGGTTGTGAGGCAGCCATTGGAGTCAAGAATGCTGTGCACTGCATCATGCTCTGTGGCATGACAAGAAACTTGTTTTTTGCACATAAAATCTGAATGAAGCTAGATTTCTGAAAGAGAGTTTTCAATTTTATTATATTAATGCATTTTTCATTTATTTGATTTAATTTAAACTGTTTCCACACATTCAGTTCCTGTAAGAACAGATTTTATGTGCTACATTTAGCTCAAATTTAAACCATAGTATCTCAACAATAGATAAAAAATATTTGATAAAAAAATTTGTTTTGACTTTATCCATTTATCTACATATATACTCTGTAAACCACCATGAGGTGCATGGCAGAGGGTACGTCCCATTGTACCAGTTATTAGGGTTTCTTCTTGTTCCATTCATGTATGGAGCATGGGCAGAATGATTGTTTGAGGAGGAGGAGATAGTGTTTAACATGCAATTGACAATGAGGTCATTCCAGATGGAGCAGAAGCGCAGATTAGGGAAGGATTGGGAAGGAAATCAGCCATACCCTTTCAAAGGATCCATTCCAGCATTTGCCTGAAGCAATCTAAGGAAATAATGGAAAACCTAAATCAGGATGACCAGATGTGGGTTTGAGCCATTGTCCTCCCAAATGCAAGTCCAATGGTGCTAACCACTCTGCCACCTTGCTCAGTGAAATATTGTTTGAATGCCTCTGTGCATGCAGTAATTATTCTAATCTTATCCTCACAATCGCTATATGAGTGATACATATGGGATTGTAGTATATCCCCAGAACAATCATTTAAAGGTGGTTCTTGAAACTCTGTTAACAGACTTTTTTATGATAGTTTACATCTATCTTCAACAGTCTGCCAGTTCAGTTCCTTCAGTATCTCTTTGACATGCTCCCATGGACTAAACAAACCTGTGACCATTCGTCCTACCCTTGTCTGCATACATTCATTATCCTCTGTTAGTCCTTCATGGTATGAGTGCAACACACTTGGGCAATATTCTAAAACTCGTCACACAAGTGATTTGTAAGCAATCTCTTTTGTAGACTGTTTGCACTTCCCCAATGTTCAACCAATAAACCAGAGTCTAAGACCTGCAATACCCATAACTGAACCTAAGTGATCAATACATTTCATATCCCTCCAAAGTGTTACCCCCAGGTATTTGTACAAGTTAGCTAATTTCAGTAATAACTCATTGATATTATAGTCATAGGATACTACAAATTTCTTCATTTTGTGAAGTGCAAAATGTTACATTTCTGAACATTTAGAGCAAGTTGCCAATCTCTGCAGCACGTTGAAATCTTATCAAGATCTGACTGAATATTTATGCAGCTTCTCTCAGATAGTACTTCATTATTGCATCATCTGCAAAAAGCCTGATTTTACTGTTATTGTCTGTAAAGTCATTAACATATAACATGAACAGCAAGGGTCCCAGCACACTTCCTTGGGGCACACCCAAAGTTACTTCTACATCTGACAATGACTCTCCATCCAAGGTAACATGGTGTGTCCTCCCCACTAAAAAGTCTCAATCCAATCACAAATTTCACTTGATGCTCCATATGATCATACTTTTTACAATAAATGCAGGTGCAGTACTGAGTCAAATGCTTTTCAGAAATCAAGAAACACTGCATCTATATGGTTACCTTGATCCAAAGCTTTCAGTTTGTCATGTGAGAAAAGAGTAAGTTGGGTTTCACATGATCAGTGTTTTCGAAATGCATGCTGGTTGGCATTGAGAAGGTCATTCTGTTCAAGATACCTCATTGTGTTTGAGCTCAGAATATGTTCTAAGATTCTACAACAAATCATTGTCAAGATATTGGACAGTAGTTTTGTGGATCACTTCTACCACGCTTCTTGTAGATGGGTGTGACCTGTGCCTCTTTCAGAAAAATGGGCATGGTTTTTTGTTCGAGGGATCTATGATAGATTATAATTAGAAGAGGGGCTAACTCAGTCGCAAATTCACTATGGAAGCTGAAAGGGATTCCACCGGTGCCTGGATCTTTATTCAGTTTTAATGATTTCAGCTGTTTCTCAACACCACTGACACTAATATTTATTTCATCCATCCTTTCAGTGGTACAAGGATTAAATTGGGGCAATTCTCCTGGGTTTTCCTTTGTGAAGGAACATTTGAAAATGGAGTTAAGCATTTCAGCTTTTGCTTTGTTACCCTCAATTTCAGTTCCTGTCTCATTCGCTAGGGGCTGGAAACTAACTTTGGTGCCACTAACAGCTCCTACATATGACCAGAATTTCTTTGGATTTTGTGAAATTTCATTTGACGATATTCTGCTATGCTAGTCATTCAAAGCATCATGCATTGCTCTCTTGACAGCCAAATGTGTTTAATTCAGCATCTCTCTATCAATAGCCCTATGCTCTGTTTTTCACCTATTATACTGGGTACATATCTATCCAGTGCATGGTCAATTATTCTTTTAAACTTGAGCCAGAGTTCCTCTATATGCTTCTGCTCTGTGCTGAAAGTTTCAACTTCCTCATTGAGATATGCCACTACTGATTTTTTATCTAGTTTAATGAATGTATCTATCTTTCTGCTTGTTTTAGTTGCCCTTTGTACTTTGGTAATCATTGTAGCCACCATTACATCATGGTCACTGATACCAGTTTCGATGTGGACATCCTCAAAGACGTCAGGCCTATTTGTTGCCAACGCATCCAATATATTTCCATCATGAGTGGGATTCCTAACTATCTGTTCTAGATAGTTTTCAGAGAAGGCATTTAGTAACCTTCCATAGGATGTCTTATAATGTCCACCACTAACAAAACTGTAATTTTCCCAATTAATTGTTGGATGATTTAAGTCTCCACTAATGATTACAATATGATTGGGGAACTTATGTACAAGTGAAGTGAGATTTTCTCTAAGGGTTTTGCTTATGGTGAGCGATAGAAAGATGTAATTATCATTTTATGCCCACCCCTGATTGTGCATCTTTCCCAAACAGTCTCACATGCAGCTTCAATTTCTATCTCAGTGGATTTGAGTTTCTTGTCTACTGCAACAAATACACCACCCCCATTTCCCATTTGCCTATCCTTTCAATGTACACTTAAATTTTCCCCAAAAAGGACACTGCTATCAATTTCAGGTTTTAACTAGATTTCTGTAGCTAGTATTATTTGATTTTCATCACTTTTCATGAACACTTCAAACTCTGGCACTTTGTTGTGAATGTTTTAGCAGTTTAATGTTAGAATGTTAATACTGTCACCTGTGGGAGGAACTTCTTTTGATCTTACAATGACACTTCTGGGTTTCCTACTGCTGTCATTATCTGGACTGGATGGAGATTAGCCTAATCTAAACAACCCTTGTGTGCACCCCACATGCAGTCAGCTACCTAAGTAGCAGCCTCTGACACATAGTGCACACCTGACCTATTTAGGGGGACCCTACAGTTCTCAACCCTATGGTGCAAATCTAGAAAGTCGCAGCCTAGCTTCTCACATAACCTTTGAAGTCTGTGGTTCAGTCCTTTGACTCATCTCAGAACCAGAGGGCCACAATGTATCTACATGCAAAGTTTAAACTTATTTGTACAAGAATGGGCATGCTTCACAAACCTCTTAGAAAAATGAGTTTTTTGCATGTAATATACAAACGACAATTAAATTTTATCTTAGATCAAGTTCTGATACATCGATTGACCAAATTTGAACCATCAGTTTCACTACAGGCCAGAGTTTTTGCATGTAAAATCCAAATGAGGGTTACATTTTTTGTGCATAAAACCTGAATGGTGCATATACAAATGGGCCATAAGCTGAGCATTAATTTCAGCCCAATTAAAATCTTTTGCAAAAGGACTGAATCAGTTCACACAATCTGCCTGGGTGCCAGCCCCAGTTCATCATTCAAGCCTTGCTTAATGGATTGTAACATAGCTATTGTAATACAGATGTTTAAATGGGTATACAAATAGCTTATGGTGCAGGCTAAACTAAAAACTTTTTACCCCATGTTCCTAGCTCAAATAGGATCTGAGCACCAAAACCCCCAAAACTGTGATTCTGCAAGAGACCTTTTCATACATATTTGTTACAGCACTTCCATGCTACAATGATTGAGTATGCAGTATAATATCATTTGGGAGAGGTGAGAAGGATTCTGGAAAGGGAGTTCCTCACCACAGGATATAATGAATGTATGTAAAAGCCTTGGCAGAAGATGTGGTTAAGTTTTTACAGACTAAGGTTATATTAAGTGTAAGAGGACTGTTCCTTTATAGTTGGTTTATGGTGTTGATTTGAGAATTAATGAAAATTGTGGATATTGCATAGGAGATCATTTGGAGAACTAAGTTTGGAGGGTAATACCTCTTTGTGAAGGCCTTAATTAAGGGCTTCAACATATTGGGCAAGGGATTGTTTGGTCACTGCAAATGCAGCTAGTGAAGCAGATGTGCCATTGGTGGATAGAGATTTCATGCAGCTATAAGAGAGGTGGAATTAAGTATCTAAGAAGGTGGTGTGCTAACCTGGAGAGAACCAGGTAAACTTAAAAGGAATGAATGTGTTAAGGCCATAGAGGACAGAGTGTCTTGGCCCAGGGTCTAGATCTTGAATAAACCATTAATGAACCTGTACCAGATCTGGATCTCAGGTAGCTTGTATTGTGAAGCAAGTTATCTGAGTTTTCATAAGTGCATGGCAGTGGTGAGATTTCAAGGTCAGATACTGGTTTACAGTATATGTGATTGTGGGCTTTCTCAGCATATTGCAATGATAAAATCTTCTTGTGTGGTCAGCCTAGTGGTGGTATCATCTTGCTGCAATGTTTAATGAGTTTTGGATCAATCATCTTCAGGTGAAGTCACTTTGCCTGAAGATGATGGGTACAAAACTCTCTGAAACGCTGTGACAAGATGGTGATGCCACTTTGTTGCTCATCCGAGAAGATTTTGTCATTTATTTACAATATTCTACATTCTTCTTCATGCTGATATTTCAAATGCTTGTTTCTAAAGCATAGAAGTTGTGTTAAATCCAGAGATGTTTCTCCCGAAAAATCATGCCATAGTTCAGTATGGACCTACAAACAGCAACATAAACAACCTTAAAAGTACCTACATTGGTTTTATCTCTGATTGACTACAGGAAAAACCAATTTTCTTAAGCCTTTTTGATACATACTACGTTTATATTTGGTCATGATTGTAGTATGGTACTGATGTATGGTTGAATAAATTTGATGTATTGCCTATGGTAGTATAAGGGGAAACATCTTCTTCATGTTTTGTCTCTGTTTCTTAGTAATATGTTGCCTCAAACCAAGGTTTTGTATCAGAAGTATTTTCATTGACTGTATCTTGGAGTGTGTCCACTCCACTAAAAATATAGATGCCGTGTGGCATTTTTGACTGGGACATCCCACGGTTTGGGTTCAGCCACAAGTGGGAAAGGGTGTTCTTCTTCCATACACATTAGCACGTTTCCTTGCAGATATGTGCAAGCTGTGTGGCATATTTGTTTGTAGAGTGTAGGTGTGTGTAATGGATGCATGTATAGTATGGTGTTATGTTTGTGTTGTATGATGGTGGTGAGAGAAGAGAAAAGTTGAAACCCATTGCTGACACATAGGCTGCTCCCTACATATAGCACCAAGGGGGCTGCTGAGCTTAACATCCCCATCTGACAGATGTATCACAATCAACAGTGTCATATGCTCTCACTTTGCAAGAACTGCAGAGAGAAACTTCCTGGCAGATTAAAACTGTGCGCCGGACCGAGACTCGAACTCGGGACTTTTGCCTTTCACAGGCAAGTGCTCTACCAATTGAGCTACCGAAGCATGGTTCACGCCCCATCCTCACAGCTTTACTTCCGCCAGTACCTCGTCTCCGCTACAGAGTGAAAATCTCATTCTGGAAACAACTGCAGAGAGGTTTGGAATTTAATCCAGGAAATTGGCACAGAGACTGGTAATCAGGAACTTTACACCAACACCTCTCCTCCCCATGCTGGCCAATAACTGGTAGTGAAAATTTCATCCTCCACTAGGATGTGAATTATCTTACCTCAGAGTCAAGCCCCACCAGACATATGTGCATAAGTGATCTCAGCTATGGCGGAAAGTTACACTCCACTGCTTAACAATGTACGTGTGTAACCTACATACATAAATGAATTAGCTTTTAAGTGCACGATTGTTAATGCCACTAATGTAAATGAGAAAAGTGTTTGATCAAACACAGAGTCCTGTAGGACTCTGCAAGTTACATTAAATGTGTCTAATCTGAAACAGACTAACCTCTTCAGAGACAAAAACAGACATTTAGGCATTCATATTGGAGAAGTTTCGATACTATACAGCAAAGGTCATTAGTGTATAGCCTCTGAGTTATTTTTCAAAACAATGTATGTCATGGATGATTTCAATACTCATGAAGAACTTAATTCACATTTGGTGATAAGGTTTGGAGTGAAATTTCTATTGAAGGCTTTTGGGAATTGATTTGTATTAAATTGCTGGTGGTTAACAATATGGAACATGTTGTTGCAACAGGAATGAGAAAATCAGCATGTTGCCGTCCGAAGTGGCCGCACGGTTCTGGCGCTGCAGTCTGGAACCGCGAGACCGCTACGGTCGCAGGTTCGAATCCTGCCTCGGGCATGGATGTGTGTGATGTCCTTAGGTTAGTTAGGTTTAACTAGTTCTAAGTTCTAGGGGACTAATGACCTCAGCAGTTGAGTCCCATAGTGCTCAGAGCCATTTGAACCATTTTTTGAAATCATCATGTGTTTAGTATGTTTTGTGGAAGAATAAATCACACTAATGTTTCGGGGAAGAATAAATCACACTAATCTGTTTGTGTTAAGATTATTCTTCTCTATAATACATTTCAGCTGTACAGACTGGCACTTTTCCACATTTCTTAACAACAAAATGCAGTGATTACCACTGAATTCATACCATATGCATTTATGTTATTCCTTGAGAAAACATTTGAATGCATTCAAGTGTAATGTTGTTTATTAAATTAGGAAGAAACTTGTTAGTTCCATGGTGTGTTGTAGCAACTAAAGAACTTCAGGAGGAGGTCAGACAAATATTACAGCATACACTCAAATTTTTAGTTATTTATTACAGCCTGATTGTGGTAAATAGTTACATTTGTAAACAATTAGTGTCCACACATATGACATGTATTTGATACCTTCACTGAACACTTCGTTATTGCAGGAAGATTGTTTCACTTCAGAGTACAACTGTCAATAATGTAATACAAAGTTCAGAATCAATGTTCTATTTGAGCCCAGCTGGATCTGTGCTGAGATGGCACTGTCATCATTAGTGCTGATTACAAGTGGTCACTGATTACAGAGACACTGGGGGATCACATACAGACTGTGGGAGAGCAGCACTGCACTTGGACATAAATAACTTTCTGCCTGTGTCAGCATGAGGAAACACATGAGGGCGTGTCTATGCTGACATCTCCTATTCTTCAATGCATTGGGCAGCGACTGCCTTTACTTATGATGGTGCCATGAGATACCAAGTTTTACATGAGACCTCATTCTGAGGATGGTGCTACAAGTTCTGTGCCAACATTATGTGGATCAGAATTCTCATTTGGGTGACGTTCACATAAAATGAAACTGGGTTCTTGGTATGACTGTCATTGTTTCTCATCAGTGTTATAATTTGTTCTCCTACAGCATCTCACAAGCAACCTGTATTTTCAGCAAGACCCCATTAATTGTCAGAGTGTTAGGAGGAACACTTCATCGATATCATACTCTTTTTTGCTCCCCAGGCAATCTGATGTTAATCCTATTGACTCCATCCAGGATGCCATTGAGCCAAGTTTGACCTATCTTCATGAGTTGTAAGTGACAGTAAAATGGTCTTGTATGAGAAAGGCTATCCAGTGCTTCCACTGTCTCACGCAATCCATATTAGAAAGCTTAGCAACTATCATCTCGTTTAAAGAAGTGCTATGCATTACTAGTTAGGTATCTTGAATGCTTTTGCTCATGAGTGTACAGGGTGTTACAAAAAGGTACGGCCAAACTTTCAGGAAACATTCCTCACACAGAAATAAAGAAAAGATGTTATGTGGACATGTGTCCGGAAACGCTTAATTTCCATGTTAGAGCTCATTTTAGTTTCTTGCACCTACGCTCAATGCAGCATGTTATCATGATTTCATATGGGATACTCTACCTGTGCTGCTAGAACATGTGCCTTTACAAGTACGACACAACATGTGGTTCATGCACGATGGAGCTCCTGCACATTTCAGTCAAAGTGTTCGTACGCTTCTCAACAACAGATTCGGTGACCGATGGATTGGTAGAGGCGGACCAATTCCATGGCCTCCACGCTCTCCTGACCTCAACCCTCTTGACTTTCATTTATGGGGGCATTTGAAAGCTCATGTCTACGCAACCCCGGTACCAAATGCAGACACTCTTCATGCTTGTATTGTGGACGGCTGTGATACAATACGCTATTCTCCAGGGCTGCATCAGCGCATCAGGGATTCCATGCGACGGAGGTTGGATGCATGTATCCTCGCTAACGGAGGACATTTTGAACATTTCCTGTAAGAAAGTGTTTGAAGTCATGCTGGTACGTTCTGTTGCTGTGTGTTTCCATTCCATGATTAATGTGATTTGAAGAGAAGTAATAAAATGAGCTCTAACATGGAAAGTAAGTGTTTCCGGACACATGTCCACATAACATATTTTCTTTCTTTGTGTGTGAGGAATGTTTCCTGAAAGTTTGGCCGTACCTTTTTGTAACACCCTGTATATGCTCAGTGTTCCTTGTTAGCTAAACTTACTATGGATCCTATTTCAATGAAGATTTTAAAAGTGCACAGTAAAACATTTATTTTATGGCCACACTGAAAGTTTGTACTATCTTATTAACATATGAAAGCCTGCCAATTGCTTTTACCTACCACACAGCCTATGTATCTCTTTTATTTTGTATTGCCACATATTGTTGCTAGCAGCTAGTTTTTATGGCATGACTGACTACAGTTGTGAATAACTGATCCTGCAGTCAAAGGTTATTACATTACCTGATATGCATAACTATATTTTTCTATATTATTGCTAGTGGTCAGCCTTTTCTTCATGCCAGTTGTCAGTCTGTAGATGACAGCTGTCATGTGAAACAACTACAAGAAAAATACCACTGGTGCAGTTGTGCTGGCCCTTAAAAGCATTCAGTGCTATGCAAAACCTTTCCGGTCTCTATTTAAAAATGAACCATCGTTCAAAATATACAAGATTTAAACTTACAAGGAATATGTGAAAGGAAGTGCTTTTTGAGCTAGTTATTTTGCAACATTAGAAACAAACCTAGGTTTGATAGTAAGTGTGGGTCATGGTGGTGTAGCAAGCAGAGCAATAGAATCTGGACCTGGTGGTGTCAGGTTTAATCCCAGATAGGGGTGAGAATTTTTCCTCACTGCAGTCCATCCAGGATGGTCCCCAGTCCACTCAGCCTGCTGTAAAAGTGAGTGCTGTCGATAATTCCTGTGGTTTAAAGGTCCCTAGACAAGGGACCTACAACCCCTCTCCATCCTAATGCCATGGCAAACAGAAAGGCTGCAGTACGACTAATAGACCAGTCACAGGTTTATGCCACAAAGATAACCCTTACCTTTTACTCATCTTTATCTGTTGTTTTTAATGGTGCATTCAGACTTTATACACCATGTGATCAAAAGTATCCAGACACCCACAAAAACATACGTTTTTCATATTAGGTGCATTGTGCTGCCACCTATTGCCAGGTACTCCAGATCAGCAACCTCAGTAGTCATTAGACATTGTGAGAGAGCAGAACAGGGCGCTCTGCAGAACTTACAGACTTCGAATGTGATCAGGCGATTGGCTGTCACTTGTGTCATATATCTGTATGCCAGATTTCCACACTCCTAAACATCCCTAGGCCACTGTTTCCGATGTGATACTGAAGTGGAAACATAAAGGGACACATACAGCACAAAAGCATGCAGGTCTACCTCGTCTGTTAACAGACAGAGATGCTGACAGTTGAAGAGGGTCGTAATGTGTAATAGGAAGGCATCTGTCCAGAACATCACACAGGAATTCCAAACTGCATCAGGATCCACCTCAGGTACTATGACAATTTGGTGGGAGGTGAGAAAACTTGGATTTCACGGTCGAGCAGCTGCTCATAAGCCACACATCATGCTGGTAAATGCCAAACAACGCCTCACTTGGCGTAAGGAGCATAAACATTGGACGATTGAACAGTGGAAAAACATTGTGTGGAGTGACGAATCACGGTACACAATGTGGCGATATGATGGCAGGGCATGGGTATGGTGAATGCCTGGTGAACGTCATCTGCCAGCATGTGTAGTGCCAAGAGTAAAATTTGGAAGTGGTCATGTTATGGTGTGGTCCTGTTTTTCATGGAGGGGGCCTGCACCCCTTGTTGTTTTGCATAGCAATGTCACAACACAGGTCTACATTGATGTTTTAAGCACCTTCTTGCTTTCCACTCTTGAAGAGCAATTTGGGGATGGTGACTGCTTCGTTCAACGTGATTGAGCACGTGTTAATAATGCAAGGCCTGTGATGAAGTGATTACACTTACAGTCCCTGTAATGGACTGGTCTGCACAGAGTCTTGACCTGAATCCTATAGAACACCTTTGGGATGTTTTGGAATGCCGACTTTGTGCCAGGCCTCACCAACCAACATCAATACCTCTCTTCAGTGCAGCACTCCATGAAGAATGGGCTACCATTCCCCAAGAAACCTTCCAGCACCTGATTGAACGTATGACTGCAAGAGTGGATGCTATCATCAAGGCTAAGAGTGGTCAACACCATATTGAATTCCAGAATTACCGATGGAGGGCGCCATGAACTTGTAAATCATTTTCAGCCAGGTGTCTAGATACTTTTGATCACATAGTGTACTTGCCACACCCCTTTTGAATTACTGGTAATTTTACTAAGAGAAACTTCAATTAATGAATTAAATTATAACTACTAGGTTGTGCTGAAAGATAATGCCTCCTAGTTTCTTAGGTGGCAAATCATAAAGCTCTTTTTTTTAAAAAAAAAAAAAAAAGATTATTAACAGTCTACATCTTTATTTCTCATGTCTATATATTTATTTCTCAATATACTCACCGTGGCAATTATTACAACAAGAGACCAGTTTTGTGATACCATCACTTTAGAATAGTTCACTTTGTTGATGCAGCTACAACCTCATGTCTGCTTTCACTCTTTCATCATTATCAAAGTGAAGTCCTTGAAGGTGTTGCAGCCATCATGTGTGGTCTGGCATTGTCACACTGAAGGAGATGGTGCTCCATGCGTGGACGAACTCTTCAAATTTGAAACTCAGTTACAATATGCTGTTTCTCATACACACTACCATGTTGCGCTCGACTATTCAGAGCCCTCTAGTGGCAGAGGGCTGCAGATATGCTGACATGAAGCATAAATATGTAGAATGTTAACAACATTTGTATTATTTAAAAATCTAGAAGAGTTTTCGCATAAAAAATTCAGAGGCATTATTTTTCAGCACACCCTCCATAATTACATCTTACTGCTACATATAAGATATTTAGGCAAACATGGATATTATGGAATTACACAGGGCTGTCATCATAATATATTTATCATTGTTGGTTATTGAGTTTTGGTTTAATTACTCTATTTGGTATATCAAAATTGATTATCACATCAAAACTATTTGACGTAAAAACATATGATGTTCATTGCTTACAATTGTATCTTATATGTTTCATTTGTCTTATCACCTCTTAACATAACTATGCATTTGTCTTCTTCATTAAAATTGTGAAAATATTGATTAGGCAGACAAACATTACCTTCAGAGGTTTTACTGCAGGCATCAGTGAGTTTATCTCATTCACATGGCCAGTGTAGTGCAGTCTGATTTTCTGTTGATTTATTAGATGAAGTGAAACATTAATGACAGTAAATTCAATTTTCATGCCTTGTTGGGTTGAAACGGTCTCCCAGAAAGCCCCAGAATGTCATTAGGTGCTCAGCTTGTGCCCATCACCTCCCATCCAACTGAGCCTGGGACTCAACTGTTAAAATGCTGTCATCCACCTGACTGTACCTGCTCTGCCCACTTGACCTTGAATCACACATGTGATCCTCTAACTCTCCTCGCCAACTGAAGCCTAAAATATGACAGTCTTTTAAAATGACCCAAACTTTATAAGTTTGTGGGAGAGGTCCTGCAACAAGATCTTGCACACTACTTGTTGAACGTTTCAAAAATACTCTTCTGTATGCCAAACACATTTTGTTTAAGAGTTGCCTGTTTGTGTTTCTATGCTTTGCTTTGTAGCTATTGTACAACAACTACTATTCCTCAGATATTTTACTGGTGTTATTTCAAGAGCATGAGGCATCTGTACTGTCTTTAACTGTGCCCTTAAGTCTTTATTTGCTAGAGATTCATTAAACATTAACCCAAACCTGAACCATAGTTCCTCTGCAGGCACATTATCTGATTGAAAGCATCAAGACACCCTTTGTAATGCAGAATTGACTGGTTTGAGGCAAGCATAATTTGAGATATCTTGGTGTCCTCCATCTGCTTAGCAGAGAGATCCTGGAGTGCAGCAAGACAGTCACTATCTTCATCAATGTCTTGATGGTCTTTCACAGGGTTTCTTGAGAGACAGTTGGCAGCTTGGTGTTTTCTTCCACTTTTGTACACTATGGTAATGTCATACTCCTGAAGACATATGCTCACCTGGCGAGTCGCCCTGTTGGATCCTTAAGACCTGTCAACCAACAAAGTGAATGATGGTCTGTAACAACTGTGAATGTCCTTCCATAGAGATATTGTAAAAATTTGCACGTGGCACAGATCACAGCAAGACATTCTCTTTCTGTAGTTGAGTAGTTTCTCTCAAGTTTTGTAAGTGTTCTAAAAGCATAGGCTATCACCTTCTCTTTTTCATCCAAAATTTGCACCAGACCAGCACTGATCCCATACCCACTGGCATCTGTGTGTAGTTCTGTAGGTGCTCTCTCATCGTACAGACCAAGTACAGGGTCATTCATCAGAGCTTTTTACGGCACATCGAAAGAATCTTGTTGAGCACCACCCCAGATAAATTTGGCATTGGTTTTTAACAACTCGTCGAGTGGCCTGGCTTTGATACAAAAGTCTTTGATAAAACGATGATAATAAGAACATAATCTGAGGAATCTTCTCACATCTCTAATACTTTTACGAATAGGAAATTCCGTTATAGATCTCACCTTTTCTGGGCCTGGCCACACATCTTTGTTTGACACAAGGTTTCCAAGTATTTTGATTTCTTTTGCTCCAAAGAGACACTTTCTTGGATTAAATTTCAGTCCGCCTTGTTGAAGACACTTAAGAATGGCCCTCAGTCTTTTTATGTGTTCATCAAATGTCTTTGAGAACACTATAATGTCATCTAAATAACAAAGACACATTGTCCACTTCAAGTGATTTAGAAGATTATTCATCATCCGTTCAAAAGTTGCTGGTGCATTACACAAACCAAATGGCATTACCTTAAGCTCATATAGGCCCTCAGGGATGAAGAATGCAGTTTTCTCACAATCAGCTTCATCTACTTCGATTTGCCAGTATTCCAAGTACATGTCCATGGTTGAGAAAAACTTAGCCCCCTTCAGACAATCTAGTGTATCATCAATTTGTGGAAGAGGGTAAATGTCCTTTTTAGTTATCTTATTAAGCTTCCTGTAATCAACACAAAAGCGCTAACTGCCATCCTTCTTCCTGACGAGAACCACTGGTGACAACCATGGGTTCTGCAAAGGCTGAATGATGTCATTCTTCATCATTTTGTCTACCTCATTGCAAATTATTCGGCGTTCCATTGTTGACACATGGTATGCTCTCTGGCTTATTGTTTGATTGTCTCCAGTGCTAATCTGGTGCTTCACCATCGATTTCTCTAATGTGCTCTTTACCAGTGGATTGAAGCATTCAGAGAACTCTTCAAGAGTGGCAAGTAGCTTCTTCTGTTGTTCCTTAGATCTGGTGATAGTCAAGCTAGAAGATCTTGTCTCATAGTGGTAACACTAATTTCACCCACAGACTTGGCATGGGAGGTTTCTATGACACTCAGCTGTTCTGCAATTAATGGTTCAGTCTTTGCCACACACATGCGTCTTGGAAGGATCTGCAGTTCTCGGTGGCAGTTAACTATCCACAATTCACTGAATCCATTCTTAAATGAGACGACAGAGGCTGGGATGACCAAGTTATTCTTCAGTGGTATGCTTCTCTTACATTCCACTACAAGACCCATGGGTTGATACATGGCATGACACATGACCATTACCTTTCTAGTGCTGACTGCAGGAATGATCACTTCGTCCAGCACGCATAGACTCCACACACTCAGATGGGCGTGTCCTGTCCACAGTATCTCATCTCGTCTAGCATAATCTTCAAGCGACCACAATGTATAATTGCCTGACAAGCTTTCAAAAAGTCCTATCTGAGAATGATGTCGTGACTACACTCTTGTAAGATGATGAATTCTAAGGGCTGTGTATGGCCACTTATACCCACATGAATGACACATCTTCCTGTAGGTTTTACCTATTTCCCATTAGCCACCTTCAGCAGAGATGATTTGTTGTTGCCGAATATGGATTCCTGCAACTGGCAATGGCACTTTTCCAAAATTACTGAATATGAGGCTCCAGAGTCCACAAGAGCTTGGGCTGGTCGGCCATCCATGAGGATATCGATGTAGTTCCCTATCATTTTTGTAGTGATTGACAGCGGAGGCTTTTTTTTTCTTCAGCGACCTCACTTCCAAGCAAGGTCGCACCCTTTAGTTTTCCAGGTTGCGGCAGCTAGGTGATCAACTGGAGCTTCTAAACAATGATGGAGACCTTGGTCGGCGTGTTGGGGAGCATCCTCTCCAGTGGCTAACTTGTGGCGATGGTGACCTACGTTATCCTGCACCCACATCTTCTTGTTCATCTTCATTGTCCCGGAGATGGCGTCGGCTAAGATGGGTTGCTGTCTTCTGGTGCGGCTATCATCAAAAATCCGCCACCTTTCTTGACAATAGCACACCACATGTCCTGGTCGTCCGCCCTGTAAACATACTGGTTGGTTATCCTGGGTCCTCCAGACATCAGTCTTCCTTGGTGCCCAAACAGGTTCTCATGTGGCATTGTAGGAATATAACTCCACATTGGTCTTGACCTTTTCACCATTTTAAAGGGAAATGAAGGACGAGAAATTGGGTTCAATGTCTGTTCCACTTCCTCCCTTATGACCTCTTGAAGCATCTTGGTTTTTTGCTCGCCATGAAATCCAAATACCTTCTGGACTTCCTCTTTCACTGTCTGATGAAGAACACTTGTGAAATCAGTTCCTTCCTCCATCACAGACTTTGATACAACATTTGGAAGCTGTTCAAACTTCTTGCATGTAATTCTTTTTTGATGCATTGTTCCAATATAATGGCACCATTTTATGAAGTCGTCTTCTGTTGAAACCTCCTTCAGGAGTAGGGCTTGATACATGTCTTCAGCAATACCCTTCATGAGATGTGCAACCTTATCTTTCTCCTTCATTCTAGGATCCACTATTTTACACTCCTCCAAGACATCTTGAATGTAGGATACTGTAGTTTCTCCTGGACACTGTACCCTGCACTTTAATTTATCTGCAGCCTTGCACTTCTGTTGTTGTGTTGCCAAAATACTTGTGCAGTTCCACCTGGAATACTTCCCAGCTTGTGAACTTCTCCTTGTTGTTCTCATACCATTGTTTGGCAGTGCCCTCCACGTAGAAAAACACGTTAGCCAAACACACAGTGTCATCCCATTTGTTAAATTTGGCTATACACTCATATACCTTCAGCCACTTGTTTGAATCTCGACCATCGTAACCAGAGAACCCGGAAGGATGTCTCGTGTGGTGGCAAAGAGTTGCTGTCATTGTTACATCCTCTTCTTCTTCTGTCTCCAATAGATTGTGATTTGTTGAATATGGCTTGAACTCGGGTTTCTCATCACGTAAATGGCAGCTCTGTCATGGCCTGATGGGAGCCACTGTGTCATCAATAATGTGCGCTATCGTAAGTTCCAATACCCGATGCCTCCACCAGAATAATGTCACATAGAAGGAGCTGTCACATAGAAGAAGGTGTGGAATGACTCATTACCCTCTCCCTTAAAACCCACATCCTTTCATCTTTCCCTCTCCTTCCCTCTTTCCTGACGAAGCAACCGTTGGTTGCGAAAGCTAGAATTTTGTGTGTATGTTTGTGTTTGTTTGTGTGTCTATCGACCTGCCAGCACTTTCGTTTGGTAAGTCGCATCATTTTTGTTTTTTTTAATATATATATATATATATATATATATATATATATATATATATATATATATATATATATATATATATAAAAAGAAAGATGATGAGACTTACCAAACAAAAGCGCTGGCAGGTCGATAGACACACAAACAAACACAAATATACACACAAAATTCAAGCTTTCGCAACAAACTGTTGCCTCATCAGGAAAGAGGGGAAGGAGAGGGAAAGACGAAAGGATGTGGGTTTTAAGGGAGAGGATAAGGAGTCATTCCAATCCCGGGAGCGGAAAGACTTACCTTAGGGGGAAAAAAGGACGGGTATACACTCGCACACACACACACATATCCATCCACACATATACAGGCACAAGCAGACATATTTAAAGACAAAGAGTTTGGGCAGAGATGTCAGTCGAAGCGGAAGAGCAGAGGCAAAGATGTTGTTGAATGACAGGTGAGGTATGAGTGGCGGCAACTTGAAATTAGCGGAGATTGTCGCCTGGTGGGTAACGGGAAGAGAGGATATATTGAAGAGCGTGTTCCCATCTCCGGAGTTCGGATAGGTTGGTGTTGGTGGGAAGTATCCAGATAACCCGGACGGTGTAACACTGTGCCAAGATGTGCTGGCCGTGCACCAAGGCATGTTTAGCCCCAGGGTGATCCTCATTACCAAGAAACACTGTCTGCCTGTGTCCATTCATGCGAATGGACAGTTTGTTGCTGGTCATTGCCACATAGAATGCATCACAGTGTAGGCAGGTCAGTTGGTAAAACACGTGGGTGCTTTCACATGTGGCTCTGCCTTTGATTGTGTACACCTTCCGGGTTACAGGACTGGAGTAGGTGGTGGTGGGAGGGTGCATGGGACAGGTTTTACACCCGGGGCGGTTACAAGGATAGGAGCCAGAGGGTAGGGAAGGTGGTTTGGGGATTTCATGGGGATGAACTAACAGGTTATGAAGGTTAGGTGGACGGCGGAAAGACACTCTTGGTGGAGTGGGGAGGATTTCATGAAGGATGGATCTCATTTCAGGGCAGGATTTGAGGAAGTCGTATCCCTACTGGAGAGCCACATTCAGAGACTGGTCCAGTCCCGGAAAGTATCCTGTCACAAGTGGGGCACTCTTGTGGTTCTTCTGTGGGAGGTTCTGGGTTTCCCACGTGGATGTTTCCAATCTCAGAGGCCTTTACAAATGTCTGCTTGTGTCTGTGTATGTGCGGATGGATATATGTGTGTGTGCGAGTGTATACCTGACCTTTTTTCCCCCAAGGTAAGTCTTTCCACTCCCGGGATTGGAATGACTCCTTACACTCTCCCTTAAAACCCACATCCTTTCATCTTTCCCTCTCCTTCCCTCTTTCCTGACGAAGCAACCGTTGGTTGCGAAAGCTAGAATTTTGTGTGTATGTTTGTGTTTGTTTGTGTGTCTATCGACCTGCCAGCACTTTTGTTTGGTAAGTAATATCATTTTTGTTTTTAGATATATTTTTCCCACGTGGAATGTTTCTCTCTCTCTCTCTCTCTCTCTCTCTCTCTATATATATATATATATATATATATATATATATTTTACACCAAACATTAAGTCTCTCATTGGCGTTGATCTTCCTCCTGTTCTTCGTATACAATGAAAATGGTTTATCAGTTGTGACGACAGCGGTACCATAATTCTTTTTTGGTATTACACCTATTGAAAATGTACGAAAAGCTATAATAGCTCTCTCATTATAGCTCTCAAGTCCTCCACTTGGTGAATCACCTCCTCTTACTATAGCTATAGTAAACCATGAATTACCACTCACAAGCTCTGTAGTAGTGCAAGAAAAATTAATCTTACATCCTACAAAAATTATGGGTCCTCCAAGTAGTTGCTGTTGAGCAGTCTGTTTTGGTTTAAGATCAAATGTATCTACATTCTTGTACACTGGTAGTCTAGCTCTTCTAGTATATCTTCTCCTTCAGTAAGGCATGGCTGTCTGTACTGTGCGGCTGCCTCGAGTTGAATGAGCGTGCAGCTGCCTCAGCACTAGGTCTGGGCCCCCTCCATGCGGGCTGTGATGCAGCGGCTGACGCCGCTGCTGATAAGAATGTGCAGCAGCCAATCAGTGCCCGACCGGATGGGCTTTGACCACACTTCCTGCCTTTTTAGCAGCGGATCGCGCTTTGTTAGAACTAGAGCACGATCCACCGCTGCTGCCTGCCAGCGACTAAGTCTGTTTCAAGGTCACCCACCTTACATAGCTGTAGCGTCTAAGTAAAGACAGCCATGCATATATATATATATATATATATATATATATATATATATATATATATATATATATATATATATAACAGAGGGAAACATTGCACGTGGAAAAAATATATCTAAAAAGAAAGATGATGAGACTTACCAAACAAAAGCGCTGGCAGGTCGATAGACACACAAACAAACACAAATATACACACAAAATTCAAGCTTTCGCAACAAACTGTTGCCTCATCAGGAAAGAGGGAAGGAGAGGGAAAGACGAAAGGATGTGGGTTTTAAGGGAGAGGGTAAGGAGTCATTCCAATCCCGGGAGCGGAAAGACTTACCTTAGGGGGAAAAAAGGACAGGTATACACTCGCACACACACACACATATCCATCCACACATACAGACACAAGCAGACATATGTGTCTGTATGTGTGGATGGATATGTGTGTGTGTGTGTGCGAGTGTATACCTGTCCTTTTTTCCCCCTAAGGTAAGTCTTTCCGCTCCTGGGATTGGAATGACTCCTTACCCTCTCCCTTAAAACCCACATCCTTTCGTCTTTCCCTCTCCTTCCCTCTTTCCTGATGAGGCAACAGTTTGTTGCGAAAGCTTGAATTTTGTGTGTATATTTGTGTTTGTTTGTGTCCAGCGCTTTTGTTTGGTAAGTCTCATCATCTTTCTTTTTATATATATATATATATATATATATATATATATATATATATATATATATATATATATATATATATATATATCTAAAAAGAAAGATGATGAGACTTACCAAACAAAAGCGCTGGCAGGTCGATAGACACACAAACAAACACAAATATACACACAAAATTCAAGCTTTCGCAACAAACTGTTGCCTCATCAGGAAAGAGGGAAGGAGAGGGAAAGACGAAAGGATGTGGGTTTTAAGGGAGAGGGTAAGGAGTCATTCCAATCCCGGGAGCGGAAAGACTTACCTTAGGGGGAAAAAAGGACAGGTATACACTCGCACACACACACATATCCATCCACACATACAGACACAAGCAGACGTATTGAAATACGTCTGCTTGTGTCTGTATGTGTGGATGGATATGTGTGTGTGTGCGAGTGTATACCTGTCCTTTTTTCCCCCTAAGGTAAGTCTTTCCGCTCCCGGGATTGGAATGACTCCTTACCCTCTCCCTTAAAACCCACATCCTTTCGTCTTTCCCTCTCCTTCCCTCTTTCCTGATGAGGCAACAGTTTGTTGCGAAAGCTTGAATTTTGTGTGTATATTTGTGTTTGTTTGTGTGTCTATCGACCTGCCAGCGCTTTTGTTTGGTAAGTCTCATCATCTTTCTTTTTAGATATATTTTTTCCACGTGGAATGTTTCCCTCTGTTATATTCATATCATTAATTTGAACCCAACAATGACGTTTGTTATTGTCACTGTTACATTTCGAAGTCTTTTCTGTCGTCTTATTTCCTCCTTCTGTTTTTGCCAGTAGTTTCCCTTTGTATTCACCTTCTCCTTTTTACCGTAATCCACTATACAATTTTATCCCGCCGATATATACTCAACAATACGTAATAATACGTAACCCACTTCCAAACCATAACAAAAAATTTTTTCTTCCGCTACTGCTATAAAATCCACCGTTTCTAGTTCACAAACAGTTCCTTTCAGCTATTAAACAACCTTTTCGGCTAGTTTTAATAACTTTTGCTTTATTTCGATTTCCGTTTTTTCACGTCACCGATCATTTTTAGCCGCTTCCCACAGGTTTTAACGTTATTATTTCTCCACCAGACAATTGTTAGCCTCATTTCC
Source organism: Schistocerca nitens (assembly GCF_023898315.1). Lineage (NCBI taxonomy): Eukaryota > Metazoa > Arthropoda > Insecta > Orthoptera > Acrididae > Schistocerca > Schistocerca nitens. Next base: position 720,389,054 of record NC_064616.1, read on the forward strand.
ATAATCTGCCACCACCATACCACTACTTTTAATACATCCTCACGTAGTTTGAAATACGTCTGCTTGTGTCTGTATGTGTGGATGGATATGTGTGTGTGTGCGAGTGTATACCTGTCCTTTTTTCCCCCTAAGGTAAGTCTTTCCGCTCCCGGGATTGGAATGACTCCTTACCCTCTCCCTTAAAACCCACATCCTTTCGTCTTTCCCTCTCCTTCCCTCTTTCCTGATGAGGCAACAGTTTGTTGCGAAAGCTTGAATTTTGTGTGTATATTTGTGTTTGTTTGTGTGTCTATCGACCTGCCAGCGCTTTTGTTTGGTAAGTCTCATCATCTTTCTTTTTAGATATATTTTTTCCACGTGGAATGTTTCCCTCTGTTATATTCATATATATATATATATATATATATATATATATATATATATATACAGGGAAACATTCTCTACCAGAGAAATAAACTGACACTATCCTTATCAAATTTACTTCTTATGAGGATCTTTCTTCTTGATTCATGTAGTCCTTCAAGCCTTGCTACAAATGTATCATGGTCCAAGATCTGAATTTCAGTGTAAACATTCTCCAAGAGATTACCTCTGTTTGCTTCAGCAAACCTAACATTTTCTATCATGGATCAGAATTATCTGTCCTAGGCAGTTTTCCTGAGAAAGCTTTTAGAACTGTTTCAGAAGGAGCTTTATTTCATCCACTACTTACAACATTTTAATTTTTATAATTGATTGTAGAGTGGCTAAAACTTTTTCAAATGATTACAGTATGAGCGGGGAAATATTTGTTAATGAACTGAGGCATTCTCTAAAGTTTTCAGTTATTTCTGCAGATCAGTCTGGTGCACAGTATATGGATCCAGCAACAACTTTCAGTGTAAACTCACCCAAACTCTTCCATATACAGACTGAAATTCCATGTGATTTCATTTATATTCATTGCATGCTGAAATACATATGCAACTTCCTATGCATCTAGTTATCAGTGACAGTGAATGTCTGAGGATATTGCTGACTTCTCACACCTTTATAACCTTCAAGAGAATGTGTAATGTTTGCTGCTGTAACAGTTGAGCTGGACTATTCATTACTCTTGAGAGCACCAGCTGTAAAACTGAATTACTTTATATCACCAGCAGAGAGGAGACAACAGTTGGAAGAGAGGAGTGGTGTGAACACTGATGCACTGGAAATTGTGGCAGTACTGCTGCTTTTTAAGCAATGTGCTGGACTAGCACTACATTCTTCACAGACTCTTACTGCTTAGAAATCTTTCCTTTCATTGTCATTTGAGAGGTTCAGATGTCATTTATAAAGAAATAAGGAGAGATATAGTTACAGAAAAATTAAAGCCATTTTATACAAGATCCTAATATTTTACCTTACTAGATTAATGATATACTTACTTAATTATTGTAGCTTACTGATGTCATTTTGGACTATCATAAGAAATCTAATAAAAAAAGTGAAAACCCAAATGGTGTACCATTGTCTCAGATGGGACAATGTTCAAGAAATCACAGCACTAACTCTGTTAACAGATTCCAGTAACAAATTTTCATCATGAAGGTAGCACATTTCAGTTGTCGTTGAGTTTCAGGAAGCTAAATAGTGCTAAATTAATTTTGTGCCAAAATGTTCTAATACGTAGTAAATGGCCATGAATGACAGAAGCATTAAAGAAGCAAGTTAAAATATGAAAAATGTGTTGGACTGAGTGTTCCTCAATATAAACTTATCACCAAGAAATATCAGCACTAATTACACATTATGAGGTATTTTATGAAGATTTGGTTTGTTAAAAGCCAACTGGCCATAGTGGTAACCCAGTTTCCTGTCAGATCACAGAAGTTAAGCACCGTTGGACTTAGCTAGCATTTAGATGGGTGACCATCAGAGTCTGCTGAGTGCTGTTGGTAAGTGTGGTGCACTCAGCACCTGTGAGGCTAATTGAGGAGCTACCTGATGGAGAAGTAGCAGCTCCGGTCATGAAAACTGACAATGGCCAGTAGAACAGTGCATGGACCATGCCCCTCTGTATTTGCATCCAGTGACGCATACCGATCGCGGTGGCGCAGTGGTTAGACACTGGACTCGCATTCGGGAGGACAACGGTTCAATCCCGCGTCCGGCCATCCTGATTTAGGTTTTCCGTGATTTCCCTAAATCGCTCCAGGCAAATGCCGGGATGGTTCCTTTCAAAGGGCATGGCTGACTTCCTTCCCCGTCCTTCCCTAATCCGATGAGACCGATGGCCTTGCTGTCTGGTCTCCTTCCCCAAACCAACCAACCAACCAGTGACACATATCAGCTGAGGATTACACAGCAGTTGGTTGGTACCATTGGGCCTTCTAAGGTCAGTTTGGATGGGGAGAGGGGGAGAGAGAGGGGGGGGGGGGTTAAAAGTAATAGAATTCAACGATCTGCCAATGCTAATGAAGCTGTGTTAATGTTAAGCTGTGTGAGTCTAGAATGCAAAGCAATTTTCTCCACATTTCTTCCAAATAATTTGTGAAAAGAAAGAAGATATAAATTAGGTTCACCCAAGGAAAATTGAAATCTACCTTCGTACAAAATAGGAATCCAGGATCTTCATCACTGCATCACATTGCTACATGTGAAAATTACATTTTACAGTTGTTCTGGCAGGTTATTTGAGTATATTGGTCTTAAAACAAGTATTGGTTTCTCTGTTTAGCTACTTGCTTGTAAATGTATTAACCTAATGATGATGAGTTTTGAAAGTTTCATAGCTGTCAAAATGTTTTTCACAAATTTTCCTCAAGATTGTTCACAATATATGACAAAATAAATTCCTAACATGTCACTTTGTGTTTACTCAGTTGTTTTGAATGAAATGCCACACTTTGTTATTGATTATGGGTTGAAATAACATGTGGTTGTAAATTATTTATAGGAGCTAAAATGAGCCAAATGATCATCTTCTTCATATCTCAGATAGGTATATTTCACATTCATTAACTCTATTTTGCTATTGATATGCAATTGGTCCTGCTCTATTTTTTTTCTGATATTGGTGATAGGAACACACATTCAGTCTCAAATACAATACCATAACCTTCATTTTTAATTTGGTGCATTGAATCTTCTAATTACATAATTTATTTCTCATTTTTCCACAGGAAGGCAGCACAACTGCATGCGTTCACCAAGATATGCATCACACACACATCAGAACTCCAGAGATTCTAATGACTCATGTCATTATCATATAATAGAAAGGTGTTCGTGGCCACAATGCAATCATTCATGTCCAAAACTGCAGAACCCTTATACAGGAGAAGAAATGGACTTCATTGAATTGTTAAAATCATTTGGCCTTGACATGGTGAATGTTGCAAATGCACTTGATATTGACATTCATACACTTAACAATATGGATCATGAGGAATTGCTTCAGTTACTTACACAACAAGCTAACTGAAACATGTACAAGTGTAATGTAAATAATGTTGGATATACTGTACTATATTAACTATATTAGAAATGGAATTAGTTTTCTCCATCCATAAAACAGGAATAAAAAGAAAACTAAAATGATCAACATGAGTTGCATTGCATTACAACTCAACTTACAAAATACTGTGTGTCAGAAATCTTCAGAGCAGTTCCTTGCTGTATTATTATTTAGTTAGTCATCACCAAAACTTCCTGTCTTTTATTTGGTAAAATAAAAGGAACACAAAAGGCTTGAAAAATCATGTTTATGTCAATAAATGTACACAAACACTTTACAGTCAATTCTGCAATAGGGAAAGTAAAAGTGAAGAAAATACTTACAGTTTACCGCTGTTATATTAATTATAGTATTGTCACTTATTAATGAAGAAGTGTTTAAATTTGAATCAAAAGCAGTATCTGAAGTTATTGGTACATGTTAGATACAAAGGGAATCATTTTTATGATACAGTTGATAGTTTCATTGTTAATATAGTTATGAGAAATTAAAACTACAAAAGTAATTAATTTTAAAACACTTTATTCAGTAAATGGTTCAAACCTTGAGATGTATGTGTTTTTGAAGTTTATGGAGTAGCTGTTGGTTAAGTCATGATACACAACTCAGGATCATATTATGTTGTGATGCTGTGTCTCATGTTATCATGTGATTTTCTTTGCTAGAGTACTGAAGCTGTAATAATTAATACTGTAATGTTTAACTGATTTAATCTAACCGCATTTAAAGAATAATATAGATTGTTACATCAGCTTTAAAACTTGAGCAACGGCAAAATTACTTAATGTAGTAATGCTATTATTTGTGTTGATCCTCTAGTCAGTTTGTAATGATTTTTCACTTGTTAAGCTTTAGCAACAATTGTAAATAAATGATGGATCAAAATAATGTCACATAGAAAAGAAATATAAATGTTTTCAGCAGTTTGAGTACATCAGTTACTAATATAGCTCTTAGTTTTAACTTTAAACAAAAATGCATTTCATTTATCAAAAAAAGTGTTACACCATTTTTGTTTAACTTCAGAAGATTCGATAACATGAAAAATGACAAAAATGCCTTAAATAGAAGGAAATATGAAAAATGAAAAGAAAGCATGAGATACATACCACCAGCAAAGCATCATGATCATTCAAACAACTGTATAAAAGAAAGTATTATGTGGACAGATACCAAAACTTTATTCTTCAGATAAATGAAAAATTCTTTTTTCATGTCTAATATTCTTGTTGTGGTCATTGTATAAACATTTTTCATTGCAGATAAAATAATTTCTTAAAAAGGTAATAATCTGTCTTGTTCTTGTCCTGAACAAGATGTAAAGTTCACTTGACAGTGAAATTCAGATAAACTGTGTTTGTTCCATTAGTATTTATTTCTTACAGATCTGTTTTTACCTTATGAGGCTATCATCAGGTAACCCTTGATTTTTGTCTGCAAACATACCAGTGTACAAATAAAAAAGAAAGATTACAGTTATTGCTGGAGTACATAAGAGTTTTTAACCATAGCAGCAGACAAAGTATACCATACCAAGAGCTCGTAACTAGTGCTATGTGTTGCACTATGCTCTAGATAACTACAACTTCCAGAATGACATATCAAAACAGCACCAAAATAACAGATAGAAATTCCATAAGGCATCCATATATTGTTTGATCTGTATGTTAGTATTGATGTTACTTTGTGCTAGAAATTAGGGTGTATGTGATGTTTGTCAGTGTATCCCTCATACAGTGACTCCTATTTACACTCTGATTTTATATCCACCCATGACTTCTTATTTTCCGTATATGTTGTAGTTTACTATTGTAAGTGAATATTTACCAATAGTTATTAAGTGAAGATTCAACTTGTAACTTTGGTTATTACAGTTCTTGCATAGTGTTATGGTGAAAGTCTGTTTACTTTGTAATGTATTTTATTTTAAGGGTTTTGGTATTTCATTGTAGCATATTTGTGGACACTAGTCAGTTGTTACCTCATTCAGGCCTAAAACATCTACGCTAGTTTGTAAAAATGAATTCAGTATCTGCTTCTAGTTTAATACTCCACAGATTCACAGACAATCTTAACTTGTGTAATGGTGGGTGTTCAGCATACAGTATTATTTCTTAACTTTTCTGTTCCATTTCTGAATAGTGTGTGAGAATTATGATCGTCAATAAGCATCTGCATATGTTCAAATTTCTCTCATTTTGCCATGATGGTCATTTTGTGATACATTTATGGAAGGAATTAATATGGCTCTTGATTCTTCTTGGAGCTTCCACAGTATAAATGGTGCATACAATACCTCGCTTGTAGTGTCTGCATTGGAATTGAATAAGCATCCCTATGACTCTCTCACATTCATTAAAAAAGTGACAAATTGCACTCAACTCCTTTAGATCTTCTGAATATCCTCTGTTATCATGTAGTAAGGCTTTTATACGTTACTTTAGGAGTCGTACACTGAGTCTTCAGACATCTGTCATTCCAAAAACTTTTTTTATTTGATCATTCTGCTTTAAATTACTCTAATACCATACTCTTAGATATTTTATTATGGTTGTCAGTGTTTTTAATTATTTATCATCAAATGTCCAGTTGTTTATGAAAAGTATGTACCATAACGTTTGTCTCTTCTGAAGATCAACTGCCAGTCCCTGGACCAAGAACTGATAATTTGCAGATCTTCTCACATTTTCTTACAATTTTCTGGTATTCCTACTCCTTTACATGCCATAATTTCAGTCATGCACAGCCTCATGGAGTTTTCACTATTTTTCACAACTTTCTACTCAATGTTATGAATAAATAAAGAAATGAATGTTTTTAATAAATCTACGTAAGTCTAAAAAAATTACTGTTCACAGAATCCACATTGATTCCTGCAACAGAGAATTTTGGTCTCCAAAAACTGGGCAACAGGCAAACCTAAAATGTGTTCCCTGTTTCTACAACTGACTGAGGCCATAAATATAGATTTATAGTTATTTAAATCAGTGCAGTTACCCTTTCTGAGAATGAAAATGACCTAATCATTTTTTTCCAATTGCTTGGATCACTTTGCTGCTTCAATAAACTTTGAATGAACAGCTGGTGAGAGGTGAGGAAGCTATTTCATATGATCTATATAGAATTGTTCTAGTATACCAAGCATGGTTTGTGTGTCTCACATCCTTAAAAATTAAATTATTTTAAGACAAAATGACAGAAGAATGTTGCACTGATTGACTGTTCTGTCAGTTCTTGGTAAAATATTTCATATATTATGTATGAAAACACACACGGCACTGATGTAATATTCTGGAATATTTATTTCACAAATCTGTTTTTGGCTGTTATGCCATCATCTGGTACTTAATGATGATATAACAACCAAAAACTGTTTTGTGAAATAAGTAATATTACTGTAGACTATTACACCAGTATCATGTGTGTTTTCATTCATAATATGAAGGAATGTTTTAACAAAAAGAAAGAAACATCTGTATCAATATATAAATGAATGAAATTGTAATTTGAATGTGTGTGTGTGTGTGTGTGTGTGTGTTATCTTTTTATGTACAAAGTTCATAAAATGTCATATTTTAAGTTTCTTTCATTATGAATCTACCACAGTGGCATTTTTAATTTACATATCAGGTTTTGTTGTATCTTTACACAACTTTTACATTGGAAGGATTAACTCAAGGTTTGAATTCATCCCGTTTCTTGTAACTTCATTGTTATAAGAAAGTACTGAAGGGAAAATTAACTTACTTTAGTCACACTTCTTTCTTCACAGAGTTAACCTATATGTTAGCAGCTTTTAGTATACGAGGGTTGTTTTTTAAGTAAGGGCCGCTTTTATTTTTAAAAAAAGATACAAATACTTTTGTAAAAATCTTTTATTTTCTGATTCTACACACTTTTACCCATTTTTCTACATAGTTGCCTTGTTTATTTAAGCACTTGTCATACCGTACAACTAAGTTTTTAATTCCCTCTTCAAAGAATTCGGCCGCCTGCTCCGACAGCCAAGAGTTCATGGCCGCTTTCACTTCATCGTCGTCATTGAAGCGCTGCCCGCCAAGATGGTGTTTCAGGTACCGGAAAAGGTGAAAATCACAAGGAGCAAGGTCGGAGCTGTATGGTGCATTGTCCAAAACTTCCCAGCCAAAAGAATCAATCAAATCCCGAGTCTTTTGAGAGGTGTGAGACCTAGCGTTATCATGCTGGAGCAAAACTCCTTTTGTCAGCATGCCGTGCCTTTTGTTTTGAATTGCTCTGCGGAGATTCTGTAGAGTTGTACAGTAGTTATCTGAGTTGATTGTCGTTCCTCGTGGCATAAAGTCCACTTGCAAAACACCGCGCTGGTCCCAGAACACAGTTGCCATAATCTTGCGCTTTGACAGCATCTGTTTGGCTTTGACCTTGACGGGTGAGGTTGTGTGTTGCCATTCCATCGATTGTCGCTTGCTTTCGGGAGTGATATGGGATACCCATGTTTCATCTACAGTGACAATTTGACTCAACATGTCATCCCCTTCTTCCTCATAACGAATCAAAAAGTCCAATGAAGTGGCAAATCTCTTCCCTTTGTGGTCCTCTGTGAGGAGTCTGGGTACCCACCGAGAACACAGTTTCTTAAAGTTAAGGTTTTCAGACACAATTTTGTACAAACTCGATCTTGAAACTTGTGGAAATTCCAAAGAAAGAGTGGAAATTGTGAATCTTCTGTCCTCACGAATCTTTGTTTCGACTGCAGCCACCAAATCATCAGTGATCACAGAGGGCCGGCCTGAGCGTTCTTCGTCATGGACGTTTTGACGGCCATTTTTAAACACTCTAACCCATTGACGCACTTTACCTTCACTCATTGCATTCAAGCCATAAACTTCTGTTAACTGATGATGAATTTCTGCAGCTGATAGGCTTCTTGCGGTCAAAAAACGTATCACTGACCGTATCTCACACGCGGCGGGCGATTCAATAATCGTAAACATTGTAAAGTAGCACAGCGATGCGTACATGTCAGCTACAGAGTTGCAACTTGCATCAGTATGATCGGGAAAGATGCCGGCAAGTGGTGCAGTGGCTTGTTGCGGTGTCCGCGCGAACTACGGGACTATACGCGCGAACAGCCCTTACTTAAAAAACAACCCTCATACTTCTGCTACTGAAACATTATCTCTCATGTAAACAAATGATTTTTTCTTCATAATATATGGTAATTAGTATTATTTATTTTTTTTACTTTTTTTCTTTATGAAATGTATAAGGAAAGTTTTGATGCACTTAACTGACTCCTCAGTGAGTGTTCTCTTACTTTCATACATTGAATACTAAAAGACACGTATCTTTTAGATGAAAATATATTACATGTTAATTTATTTCTTTAGTTAAATACTGCATCACATGGGAAGGGAAGATGTTGAATCTATAACTCAGAATCCTCAAAATTTGACTGTCGCTAGATGCTTATTTCTCATCCACAGTTATCACTCTATTGCCAGTAGGTAAAACTTTTGATTCAGAACGAATAAGTTTTCAACAGAATCATCCAAAACTGAGCTTGTCTCATGATATTCGTATTGTGTGTGCACCCTTATACATTTTACATCACCAATTGAATACACATGTGGAGCACAGATGAATATTTGATGACAGGAGTGTCATCTGTTGCTCATATCACCTGCACAGCTGGCTCCTGCTGCAGGAGAGATAAGAAATGTTACTTTTAATGCAGTCAAACTTTTCATGAAGACATGTATAAAAAAATCATCTTGGACAAGAAATGTCCATATGACTGTGCAAGTAGGCATTAGCTAATGTTATCTCCTACATACAATTTGTTGCTGAATTCCTGTTTTATACTTCTACGAAAGTGAGAGAACACAATTTGAATAACAATGCCAAAGAAATCCGAGTCTGAAGATGAACTGCTACCATGCCACAAGGTCACATATGTAAAACATTGTACCTCACGACCTAATGTCACCTGAATTACATAGAAATAGTAATTGTGCGACTCTGGAAACCACTACATTTGTTACCAACTGTCCGGTGCAGTAATAATGCTCAGTGCTAAGATACATACAATGTTTGGCATCCAAGTGTATTATTAACTAGCTGTCTTACCTATTTCCACTGACAGCCTCTATCTTGTTCCTCTGCTACAGTAGTGATTGGCAATGACCATTGTTACCATATTATTTTTTGGCTATACACAGGATGATTCATGAAGATATGCAAATATTTTAATATGTTATTCTACAAGTAAAACTAAAGAAAAAATTTCATGTAAGCATAGGTCCGCAAATGTTTAGTTACGGAGTTGCGGCTAATAAAAGATTTTGCCTTTCAGCAAATTCACTAATATGCAACCATCACAAAACTGTACTAGATTAAAGTAAAGCATGATTTCCATTTATTTTGTTGTTATTGGTGTGGTGAATCTAATGAAACATGTCCCAGATGTGTATCTGCAGTAGTTTTCCAGACCATCCAGAGAAGCAAAGAAGTAATTTTGTAAAATTTTTAATTTATTAACCATTTGGACCAATTTGTTTTTTTTTTTAATTCCAGACAATTGCACAAAGTTTTCAACAGAATAAATGTTCAAAAATATCTGCACCAAGTTCAATGCATTTAGTCGCACGTGTGTGAAAAGAATTTGTTTCTCATTTCAGTTCCACAGGGTTGCTCTTAATTTCATCTATTGCATTCATAATGTGAGTAGGTAATGCCTCACATGTACTGACTTTTCCCTCATAAACTATGTCTTTCATCCAACCCCATACACAAAAATCCATTGGTGTTAAATCGGGAGATCTGGGTGGCCACAGACATGTGGCACCACGACCAATCTATTTCTGGAGAAAATGTTCATTTAAATGTGTAGTAACAGTGTTGGTGAAATATGGAGGTGTGAAATCGTGTTGAAAATACATTTGCATTCGCGTAGCAAGTGGAACATCTTCGAGCAAGTGAGACATTTTTTCTTGAAGGAATTGTAAGTATATCTAGCCAGTTGGGAAAATGAATGGTCCAGTAAAGTGTGTGTTGATTAAACCACACCACACATTTATGCTAAATTGTTGCTGGAAATTGCATTGCACTGTTGCATGTGGGTTTGCTTCAAACCATATGTGCTCATTATGTAAATAGTTTACACCATCTCGAGTAAACTGTAATTGTGTATACCATCTATGCCATACCTTAGATTGTGAAATGCCTAATCATTGAAAGATATGTCATGTATTGGGACCCAGGCTATGTTGAACAGAATCCTTAAATCTTCATCATCGTCTTCATGTACTGAGTGCTCGTACTGATTATGAATGCTGCCTCCCGTATCATTCTGAATACTCCACAAATTGTTCGTGCATTCAGAATCCTCTGAGTTGGATAGTTTACACGATATTCGTTAACTGCAGCCTTAGCATTACCATCATATTTTCCATAAATAAACATCATATCGATGTGTTCCTCTGTTATAAATTTGAAAGGCTTCCCTATTTCATAAATAATCTACAAACTGCAACAGTTACAATGTGGTTTCACTTAGATACACTGTTGTTATTATGTTCTTTCACTGAATAATGCAGAAAACTACCTCATTTCAAGGTAGGAAATGACTGAAACAACTCACTAACAGCTGCCAACAATGACATAAATGTTTGTACATTCTTAATGGAAAGTAAACAAATTTAATTGTATAATAATCTTTGCTTCTCTGGGTGTTCTGGAAATCTACTGCAGATACATCTCTGGGACATGCTTTATTAGATTCACCAGACCAATAACAACAAAATAAATGGAAATTGTGCTTTACTTTAACCCTGTACAGTTTTACAATGGCTTCATATTAGTGAAGTTGTTAAATTTCAGGCAGAATCTTTTATTAGACATAACTCCTTAACCAAACATTTGTGGACCTATGTTTATATGAGCTTTTTTCTTTAGTTTTACTTGTACATCTACATCTACATGGATACTCTGCAAATCACATTTGAGAGCCTGGCAGAGGGTAGAATAATGTATTAAAATATTTGCAAATCTTGTGAATCACCCTGTATGTAGTAATTCTGAAGTTTACTGTAAATTACGATCACTCTTTCCCCATGTTTTTCAGTGTATATAATATTGTTTTGCTTTACTTTTCCTGTAGCATAGGAATGGTGGGCCTCTGAACATGTTGTCCTCTCCAGTATTCACACTGTTATTTAATAATATCAAGTAGTTTGTACAAGGACTTTATAAATACCCTTTACATTTCAGTCTCCAAGCAGTTATACTAGGAACGTGTTTCATGTCTGAGCTTCACAAACATTTTCAGCTGTATGTGGAAATCTGCTTACAAAATTATTTGTTACATTCTTCAAGAGAACATAGGTTTTAATTTCTCCAAATGAAAGAATTATACCATGAAAAGTCTTTTGCTTTAGCACTAGCATTTATAGATTTCTGAGAACCTATACATGCAACAGTTACTCTAGGGAGTTCCTATGTCACCCTACCCCCCCACCCCCCCCCCCCCCACCCCACCCCAGCAAATGCCTCATGTGTTCCTGAAGATTACTCACTTGATTTTGTTCTCATGGTATATGACAAATCATGCCAAAGAAAAACTGCTCATGCAGTATTTCATGTGATGATAAGTAGAATCAGTGAGGTTTTTGAAAACTCATTATAAAGAAAATATTGTTTAAATTATAATTTCATATGCACAACATATAGAACACACCACAAACTAGTCTAGTGTGATAGCGCAGTGACATCTACTCATGGTGACCACAAGACACAAAAAGTAATCAATGTTTTCATTATCAACTGAGTGTAGCTGCAGTGCCACCCCTTGTTGTCCTCAAAAGTTCATTCACATTGCTGTGTGAGACCATGCAGTCTTCACAGATGTATCACACTACAGTGAGATAGTCAACATGATATGGCACAGCAGCTATACTTAGTCACTGCTCAAACATTGATTTTTATTTTTATTTGTATTTTGCTGCTTCTATCAATAAATTACTTCTAATCATTTCCTCTCTTTTTCCTGATGAAGAAACTCTTGATTCTGAAAGCTAGCATCAATGTCATCCTTTTTCACGCCCTAGTTTGTTGCTGCTTAGTATGTGGAAGTTTTTACATGTTATTTGATTGAAGTTTAATTCTGAATATCGATTTTTGATATAATTGTAAATATACACAGATAACATGCATGTAAAAATTTTGAACTACCTATTCTTCTTCTGAAATGTCAATTTTATAAAACACCTATGACAGACTTTTTAAGGCATTTTGAACAAAACTTAAATTAATCTTGACAAGAGAGCTGCATGTTATAGTTTTCTCATATTTTCTATTTGTTGTATTGTTACCAGAGAAGTAATTTTGTTTGTTTGCCTGAAACATTTAACGTGTTTCAAGTAGTAATTAATTAAGAGTACTTTTGGTACCTATGTCCCAGTGCACTCTTCATACATTTCATATGCTGAGGAGTTAATGGCAGTTCATAATTGTATCACAGTTGTTTGAGAGGCTATATGTGTAAAAGATAATATATTGCTAGGACTAAACATAAAATATGGCTGTCATTCTTAAAAGCTACCACTCCTGTAATATGATGTATTAATTTACACAAATCTTGTGAACACCAAAGAGAAGGCATACTGTTGTTATTTTCCAATGTTTACCGAAAAAGCATTTACCATTAGTTAAAATTCTAAGTCTGAATCACCACTGAGATTTTATAAATAATACCTGATCTCCACTTGTCATTATGAGTTTCCTTTGTATGTATTTTCCACTGAAAGTTATACGTATGTAGTTACTGAATGTCTTTTGTAATTATTATGCAACCAGCACTATGACCATGATGGACTGCCAACCACTGTACAATACATTCTAAGGGAGATAATTAACTATAGAACTTTTAGTGTTATTTTTGTACAAATTTGAATAGAATGTATGAAACTGTAATATGGTACAAATAAAATTTAATTTATATGTGGACAAAGTACAGAACATAAAGTACTAATAAAATTCCTTTACATGGATTTTTTACAACTTCATTTTTTCTTCCCTGACAATTGTGGTATCTCATTCCAGAGATTCATGAGTCTCGTTTATGACCTACATACAAATATTCCACAAATTTTGGCAGTAGTTTCTCATTTCAGATAACTCTCACTTCATATTTAGATGACTAGTTTTACATTTATACTTTCCACTGTTCATTATCAAAGCATGAATCTAAATTGTGCTATACTTTCAAGGTGTAGACTGCATAATGTGGATTTCCCATACCATTTTTTTCATTAGCAGTCGTAGTGTGTTTTACTTAAATATTTGTCTTTACCTGGTGGATAACATTATATACATACAAATGTACATTTCTGCAGCATGCCAACACAATAAAATTTTCTGAGGTTTCTTGCTATGTCAGTCTGCAGTGAGTCTGCAAGATTTTGAAAGGAATATACTCTCCTTCCATCTCCTAGCCATTCTGGAAGATGTATTGTCTCCTTCCATCTTCTGGACACAAGATAGGAGAAGAATATATGGCTTCCAAAATGTCACAGAGTCACTGGGAAATTGGATGAGCAAGCACCTCCATAAGATTTAATGCATCATTGTATGTGATGTCATAAATTTACTATTTTATCTGCATGTGTTCCAATTTTACTTTTCCTGTTTAATGTAAGTTTTTGATGTAATTTTATTCATTTTAAGTAGATGAAACTGTAAAATGTGTTATTGGCCAACAAGTCTCATTTAATGTTCATTTTAGACTCAATTAATTGCACAATAAATGATGTTAGAAATTTACCAATAATGTAATCAACACTGCAGATATTTAAAGTACACTCAATAGACATTTATTTTAATGATTACACTAAAATAGTAGTGGTGATTGAATAGTGTAACTTGGAACATTGTTCACCTAAAATAAGATGGTCACAGTTTACATATTCTCTCATTGAGTCCACATAAATATAATTTTTTTGAGTAGGACGTTTCTGTGTATTAACACAAGTTCTTCGCACATATTTCCTAGGTGGAACTACACTGGTTAGCCAATGCACTGTGATCACTGCTCACCATGAGACTAAATGCCACCTGGTGGCATTACAGGCACATGATGTGATAAGGAAAATATGTGATTTGAGCAGAGACAAATGATAAGCTGTTCCAGTGATGATACAGGCCAAAAATGGTGAAATACATTGATATATGTGACTCTGACAAAGGGCAGATTGTTATGGCCTGACACCTGCAAATTAGCATTTTTGAAATGGGGAAGCTGGTCAGCTGTTCACGGGCAACTGTTGTGAACATCTATGAAAAGTGAATGAATGATAGTGAAATTGTGTAGGCAACAAGATGTTGGACATTCACACTTCATCGTAGAACATGGAGGTCAGATGCATGCCCACTTTGCAAAGTAAAGTAGGTATCCATCTGTGGAAGATTTAATGACAGAATAAAATTTTGGTGCAGGCACAAGGGTTTTGGAGCGCACCGTTCAGCACACATTCTTGAATGTGAGGATCTGCAGCATGAGACCCCTATGTGTTATCATTCTGACCCAATATCATCATCAGTTATGATTGCAGTGAACAAGGGATCTTTGGGTTGGAACGTGGATCAATGGAAACATGTCAGCTGATCAGATAAACCACATTTTTTGTTACTGTAAGTCAATGGTTGTGTCTAGATCTACCATCACGCAGACAAATGGCTGTTCGAAACATGCATAGGGGATCCGTCCTTGAATCTTGCTTGCAAGCCTGAATAAGCACTAGACATGTTGGCTGCATTATCAAACAACTAACATCTACAGCTGTCAAATTTCGGTCCTTGTAGTTCTAAAACATTCAAAACTGTCTCAGAAATCTTGTCTCCATTGTGACCTGCACTTATGAAACATAGGAATCTTTGAGCTGAGAGTCCATCTTCATTTAAGTTTCTAATTAATATACGTAACTGGCTATTATGGAATACGTCTGGTGTAGAATCTACTATGATTGAAAAAATTTAGAAGAAATAATTTCATGACATATTTTTTGGATCATAAGACTATTAAATCTTAATAAGTTGATGGTGAGAAGTACGAAGTAAAGTCTTCCAAGGGTTACCAAACTTGTCTATATGGACAGCTAAAAACGAATCACACTCCGCAGTTAATTCCAGACAAATCATGAAATTTCCATTTTTCACACACCTCCTTGTCTCCACGAAATGCTAGAGCCCTAGAAGATTCGTAACTACATAAACAACTCATTTTAGCACAGTCCTCCTTTATGTAACTTTATGTTCATGCTAGGTGTGCAGCTTTCTGTCATTCCATTCATCTCGTTTGCTCTGTTTTTCAATTTTTAACAATCAGTCTCTGTGAGAGATAGAATTTTCATGTTCAGCTATCCAGTCACTGAAACCAGTTGTTGCAAATTGATAGCACCACCAAATAATTTACACTATGCTCAGAACAACGATCCTTGGCTAGGAGAATATACAAAATATCCATGTAGACAATTTCCCCATGCACCAAAACCTTCTGAAAGAATTTTTACTGCGAAATCGCTGAGATCTCTCAGCATATTGCCGTGTGAACATAGAACAAGGGATCTTTGGGTTGGAACGTGGATCAATGGAAACATGTCAGCTGATCAGATAAACCACATTTTTTGTTACTGTAAGTCAATGGTTGTGTCTAGATCTACCATCACGCAGACAAATGGCTGTTCGAAACATGCATAGGGGATCCGTCCTTGAATCTTGCTTGCAAGCCTGAATAAGCACTAGACATGTTGGCTGCATTATCAAACAACTAACATCTACAGCTGTCAAATTTCGGTCCTTGTAGTTCTAAAACATTCAAAACTGTCTCAGAAATCTTGTCTCCATTGTGACCTGCACTTATGAAACATAGGAATCTTTGAGCTGAGAGTCCATCTTCATTTAAGTTTCTAATTAATATACGTAACTGGCTATTATGGAATACGTCTGGTGTAGAATCTACTATGATTGAAAAAATTTAGAAGAAATAATTTCATGACATATTTTTTCCAATAAAATGGATCATTACTGGAAACTGGAAAATCCTCTGCTTTAAAGGGTGTAGAATACTGAAATCCTTTCGGAACTCTGAAAGTTAGAACTTCTGCATCCTATTTACCGTTTAGAACCCGAATTTTGACTGCACCTTCAGGGCCACATTGTTCATTATTACTGTTTTGAACCCCAATTTCACCTGATGTTCAGAGCCACGCAGTTAACTTTCACTTTTACCACTAAAATATGAGTCCAATATCCAAATTTTTGTAAAAGTTTACTATCCCTCTTTCTTTTCTCTTCAGCTTTCTTTTGATATGCAGCACCAATTAACCTAGATTGACCATCCATACCATATGGTGAACAGAAGAAAAAAAAATAGTGGCGATGCACAATGTTGGAAACAAAACACACAGTAAACTGCGGACTGCCCGACCTAATGGAACGGAAGGTCAACCTGGACTATAAAAAAAAACCTGATGGGCAGTAGTTTTACAAATTCTCTCTACTGATCCCACCAGCACCATTAGAAACACTCTTTCTTTTACTGAAACCCAACTTTATGAACATTTTCTGACTACCATAATCGCTAAAACTTTTTATTGTTTGTCACTCATTTCGGGTTCTTTAATTAAAAACAAGCGACCACAAAAAACAACAACGCACTCACCTTGGCTGGCTCAGTTGCGACAGAAGAAACAATGAACACTGGGTTGCCACGAGAGTTGCTCTCTATGTGTGTTCATCGTTTGTGGTGGCTTCTATATATTGTTTTTTGAAGAGTGATTCCTGTAATTTATTCATTATTATGCTTGTGACTCCAGTTGTGTTAGAAGCACAAAAGATGTTAAAACATTTTGAAAGGCCACACAGCACGGTATATGGCGCCAGTAGTGGAGCTAGGATAGCATCAGTGCATTTTGTTAGTGCGGGCTGCCTATATCAGGGGCAGGTATGCGCTCAGGGGCAAACCTATTGTTCTCCTTTGATTGACAGGTACTTAACCCATAGTTCTAGTAAAGGGATCATTAGTTTTGATTGACAGGCACTTAACCTATTGTTCTATGAGGTGGTGGCATCTCTTTTGTACATGACATCCGAGAAATACCTGTCGAAATATGTGTTCACCTATGCACTGTTGCTGGCATGATGACGCATAGCTGCGGTGTGGGTCCAGCGTCGAGAGAGATGCTGCAATGCTTCCCAGAATAGCATAGGGTGCATTCTTCCTAGCAATCCTAACAGAACAGACCGTCCATCACTGAATTTACCCATCAAACTGCTGCCGCTGCTGGTGTAGGAGCACTGTCTGCCTTTTTTTCTGCAGACGAGACTTTCAGTGGCAAAAAACTATTTTGTACACATCGTCATATTGCACTGGCAGTTAAAGCCTGCAAAAGTTGTCTACAGATCATCAAGTACATACAAGACTCACAGGAATACTGGGACTCAGGAACATATTTACCAGTGTAACTACAATTAATTATTACGATTGCTGCTGTAGTCTGACACTGATCGATGTACAGGTAATGTCTCCTCTCTCCTCTTGATGGCTGTGGCTCTGGAACGAATCTCAGTATCTATAGTGCACATAATTTTCACTTAAAAATCTCTCTCATACCCTCGCGATACTTGATGCGCTGAATCTATATGCCCCTCACAATAGGACACACACTCATGTTCGCTGGTCATGCCACAACATAAACCACTGTAACATTACACCTCAATATATACACATTTTACACAAACAGTGCAGTTAACTTTTATATCTGTACAGCAACCGAAAGACATAAACCACTGTAACATTACACCTCAATATATACACATTTTACACAAACAGTGCAGTTAACTTTTATATCTGTACAGCAACCGAAAGAGTTATGGTATGTCTACACTTACAATGGCTGTATGTCTCGATTCACCTCAGTCCTACGAAACTACCTGGCAAAGTCTTCGAATTAGCGCCTGTAGAAGGTGCTGCATCCTGCCAAGATTCTCTCAATCAAGTGTTATGAAGGACAGGTGTCCAGCACTATGTGATACTGAATACCAAGCCTGCGGACGTAATGCTTGGAAAGACATCACCAGTGTGGGTTGGTGTACTGTAATCAGGGGATGTACTGTTGCAGCCATATTGCCTGTCCTGTTTGTACACTATAGCAGGTCCAGTTGAACACTTGCATTGCTATATTGTGCAGCTGTTTTTACATCATTCGCATAGATATTGGCCACCATACACTTGTACATATACCGCGAAGACAGACAGCACCGTATACACTCCTCACAGCAATAGATATTTCCCATGAGGTCGGGCAGTCATCCACTTCCAATGCATGACCAGAGCGCCCTCAGTGGATCAAAGTCACTCTCAGAACTGTTGTGCAAGGACTGGCTCGTTTCCCCTTCAGCACAAACGTGTTAATGTTTCTGGTTCTGGTTAATGTTGCTTGCTCACTTTTCTACGCCCATCTCCAGACTCTGGGATTACAAGAACATATCTAATTTCGCACGGCTTGCTAGAATATCATACCACTTTCGCAGTACTTCTCAATATTAAGCACATGGCAGTACCCTACCGATCACTCGTGCAACATAACTCTGATGATATAGACTTGAAATTATTTCTCTAGAAACTCGAAACTTAAGCCAGATGGAGTGTGCTGTAAACCATAGAGTAATTAGAAACTTGTCCCATCTGCAAAGACCTTTGTGTGAAAAAACTCGACAAAAGAAAAATTGAGGAAACTGATATTTCCACTTACGAATACCGAAGTTGGTGACGTAACAGATTCCAAATCATCCCTATAATTTACAAAGTCAACTAAGGTTCTTCTCATATGTAGAGAACCAGCAAACGTGTCTTCCACCTGCTAGACGCACACACCACAATCGATGTTGTCTCTACTCAATAGACATGAAATGTCAACCAAACAATTTACATGGGAAGGAATAATGGTCCAGCGCAAACGCACATCCATATTGAATCTTGTCAAATTTACACACGATCACGAAAGCTACCCAACACATAATAAGTATTAGTTCGCTATTCAGCTGTCTAGAGGACATCACTGTTAAGTCAGTTATATTCCTACACTCCAACAGACCTCTCCATTCGGATGGCTCCTACGGTTAGCAGGAAACGTGAATCATTCCCGCACAGGTCGCCATCGCTCCATACCAAGCATGCATAGACAGAATCGTCCGAGGGAAAAAACCGGCCTCATGTATATTTTACCCTGTACTTATAACTAAATGTTAGCATTGAGGTCTCAGTTGAATGTCATTCGACAATGAGCGAAGTATCGGAAATACACCCTGTTGACGGCTGTGGCTCTGGAATTAGAAATATCGGTACCATTCTTCTGACTTGACATATTCTTTCCTTTTCTATCACAGTACTCGACATCAAATCCATACCTTCCTTACAAGTGGACATAGTCACTTCCTTTGCACATGTCGGAACACAAACACATACTTTATAAGCCTGATGCTCAAGGCGAGCTATCACATGCCCCCTACTACTAAGTATAATACTTCGTCAATAACTGATTGCTGGGGATACGAAATGATACTGACTGAAAATCAACGATGGGTGGACATGTCTCATAAGTTTTTCTTGCGAGTGCTACCACCGTGTCTTAGAAAGTGGGGCGAAATCATCTTACAAACCGCTATATGTTAAAAAATAATACATCACAAGTGGCCTTCGTTCTACAGGTGCACACAAGTATCCATGTTAAAAGCTATACCAATTGTATAAATCTACATATGGCATTACCTACCAATGGCGTGGTTTTTCCAGACAAATACTGTGCCACTAAATATAGACGGTGATCGCTGGAGTGTACATTATCACA
The DNA here is from genome assembly GCF_023898315.1 of Schistocerca nitens. Classification (NCBI taxonomy): domain Eukaryota; kingdom Metazoa; phylum Arthropoda; class Insecta; order Orthoptera; family Acrididae; genus Schistocerca; species Schistocerca nitens. The sequence goes on from NC_064616.1 coordinate 720,409,418, forward strand.
CCAGCAGTGCTGTTGCACATCCCCGACAATGCACCCTCGTAATAAGTGGTTCAGCTAAGGAAAGTGGTATGAAACCGGTATTTGCAAGTCCCTCACGCCGCTGTAGCTAGATATTTCTCCAGTATTTGTAATGCATTCTGTCTCGATGCAATGTCAGATGGTCAGCGATATATTCACTGGGCTATAGGCAATTGTTGATTGAAAAGGGTCACAAACAGTAGATGGTGTGATGATTGAGGTCGTAAGAAATGTACACTAGCTTTTCATATCTCTAGTGCTACGCTGTCCACTAGAAATGCCGTCTGGGATTTGGAATCAAGTCCCCCCTTCAAGCACATACCTGCATTGGATCCTATGGAGAAGTCTTTTAATGATTACACTACTGAATCATATTTCTGGCACTCTCATATCTCGAAACGAGTCACCTTTCTCGAACCTATCTGCTACAGTAAAATTTCCACCTCGTTTTAGGTAGCCCCTATGCATCCTGCAACTGCCCCCTCAGACTGCGCAACCATCCCTAAAGCTTTGGGCACGTGATCGTTCCAATGTGAAGTCGGAACTCAGTAGGGGTCAGAGGAAACTATATCTACCAACCCGTGTAGAAACAGGCGAAGCTGAGTCACTGCGACAGAACTGTGTTCTGACCATTCTATAGAAATGAAGCCTGCTCCTGCAACATGAGGTAGTGGCTGTTTTCAATTGTTTTGCTAATGCACTCTCTGAGAGCGAACAGTTGCAGAGATCAGCTAGATGCTTGAATATTAAGGGATAACAGTTCTTTTCATTGTGGACTGTTGTATTAAGAGCTCCCCCCCCCCCCCCATCCACCCACCCACCCTTTCCCAAAGCTATTTCAGTGTCTAATTTTTTACAAAACACAAGTGGCTCAAAGATAAAATGCTAAGCAGGTGACTGACTCTTCATTTTAAGGCCTAAATAAGGTGATGTACATGAAAGAACCTGACCACCGAACGAGGTGGCGCAGTAGTTACCACACTGGACTTGCATTTGGGAGGATGGTGGTTCAGGTCCTCATTTGACCTTCGTGATTTAGTTTTTCCGAGATTCTAAACTTGTACAAGACACATGTAGCATACTAATCAAGCAGTTCTCAGTGTAGTTTAGGTCTAACTGAGAGTGTGAAGAAGAACATGCTATTGAGGAATGCTGCAACGCTTACTGATCAGAATAACAGTGCCAAGGCTCAAAAGTGTCTGTAATATTCATCAAAATTCGTAAAGATATTAGCATTTTGATCTGAGGATATGCTATAGGTGGTTTATGAACTTTATAATCCGTTATATATGAAATATTTAAATAAAAGACAACATGTTCAAAGGCAATGATGGTAGAAGCTTCCACACAGGGATGAAAATTCTAATTTTCGGAAATACAAACTTTGCACATAAATATGCGATCTTTTGCACCAAAGTAAAATTATTTCTCAAAATACATTAGACTCTGAGTACAAAACACACATGACACTACCCTCATAATTCAATTATTAAATAAGATAAAAAAATTATTCCATAAGATAAAAAAAAATTATTCCATAAGATAAAAAAAATCGAGTAGACTGGCGATGACGAAAGTTTGAATATCGCCTACATTTTTCATGGCAAAATGGATGCTCACATTAAATACCTGCACATCTAAATTATCTGTATTACTAATCAAAATATACATAGCCCATTTATGGGTGACATAACTTACAGGTTAGATAATGAGTTTAATTTGACCTTTGTAACATACATTAAATTTATAAAAATACAGAAAAATTTATTCTTTAACATAAAACACTTGGGCACTTTTGCTGCTCTAGCTTATGGTTTAAACTGCACTTGTCAGTGAGAACAGTTTGACATTTGTACCAAAGTAAACAGTGATCTTCTTACATCTAAATTTCTCAAAAATGCATCTTAATTCACCTAATTCTGATATGCAAGTGAGTCAAACATTATAGCAACCCCATGCCAGTTACTTAGGTCTAAAAATTAAAAGTCAAGTGCATGTTATGTTTTAAGCCACATGTATTTTGAAACAGTGTACACAGAAAAGCATGGGAGCAGTCAATCTTAAAGTCTACAGTGATATTTTTATCCATCAAATTTCACGCATGTTTGTAAATGCTTTGAACATGGTGTGAAAATCAAGATTATTTCTGATACTCCTGAATATTACGCTAATTTACGCAATTTAAGTGAAAATAATAAAAGTGAAAAATAATAAAAGTGGTTTGGGCACTTTAGAACATGGCACTTCTTTGGACTGTAGCGGCAATGTGCTTCCAGAGACTAACTTGTATTTCCAATTTGCACAACTACATTAGTTCCACCACTTTTCATTTTAGGATTTCCATCATCCTGCGTTTTTAAATTTGCTGTCAGCACCATCTTGGATTTTTAATTTTTCTCGCCAGACCAGTCTTGGATTCAGTCACTGTAGCATTGACTACTGGCATCCACTTGAAGTATGTGCCAGAAGCCCAAAAACCACACTGCTCAAAAATATTTTGTTTGTAACGAGAAACAAACTGCCACATGTCACGTGAAAAACAGTATTCCCTACTAGCATCATGTGTCACAGACATTGGTAGCAAAGTATTTTTGGGCTATTGATAATAACTAGTCTGATTTTGAAAGTGCATTAGGCATGAGCTTTTGACAGAAATAAGCTTGATGGTATTCACCAAGATGCCACAGAAAATGCACCTTATGACTCTTAGGAGAGACCCAGTTTTTCATGTGAAGGGGAGACAGCACCTCAAGGTCTAAAAAATTCCCTGATGTAGCAACTGTTATCCAGGGTACCCTCAATTCGTTAGAATTGTGGTAACACTTGTATCAGATGGCGACCCATACCACCAAATCGGAGTTTTTCTGTTTTGCCATTCAGCGGTTCAGGTTGCCATGCTGCGATCACCAAGGTAGCGCCAAACACACGTATGCCAAAGTTGTAGGATACTAAGAAGTGAGACTCCTCTAAAAACACTATATCTCGCCCACCACCACATCAGTGATGGCGTTCATGTGCTCATTCCAAACTGAATTGTTTATGGTTTCTGCATAGTGGTAGCTGATACAATGTCACGCTTTTCACCATGACAGCAGGGAGTAGATGGCACCGAAACAACAATGCAGACAGGTGTACATCTGAAAAGTAGATCTCCAGTGTCGATTTAGTCCTATGGAGTATCTTGTCAGCCCAAAAAGTTTCGAGACTGGATTAATAAAAAATAGAATAACATTAAGATAGTGGTTTTCATACTTCAGATGCACTACATAGTCTCTGCCCACTTGAGTACAATGCACAGAATCATGTGAAACTGTGAGAAAAGTTTTTCTTTGGAATGTTGTTCAGCTTTTACATCACAATGGCTTGAATGTCGGATATTTCGTCAAAGCATTGACCCTTCATGTGAATTTCTGCAATTTGTTCTTTTTTGCTAGTTTCGTAATGACAACACCTAGCCTTGCTACCCATAGTGGTTTTTCAAAAGAATTGTCCTCGTTTTGCATTTAATCATGTCACGGCAGGCCTCCGTACATCATTGTTGTCGTTCAGAAGCTAAAGTTTGTGTGATAAACTTTCCACTCACTTTTCTCTTCTTCAAAACTTTCTGAAGAATGTCTTGAACACTTGATTTAGAGATGTTGCTGCATTGCAATTTGTGACAATGACGTCGATACAGTAGGATTGCATGTCCACTGCTCACAACTATCTGGTCGAATGCACATCTGTTGTTTACAGTTGTTAGTTCAAGCGAACACCGTAGTTACCGCACTGACGCCATTTGTATGCCAGGAATAAAATCAATCTTGAAACTTTTTGGATGGTTGCTGTGTGTGTACGTTCTGATACAGCAGTGCGCACAAGATACTGTGCTGTGGCCGTACTGTGAAGTACATTAATTCCCCAGTCCCCTTCCCTGCCCCTCATCCCTCTCACACCCTCCCTCCCTCCCTACCCCATTCACCAGTGCTGTCTACTACCCCCTTCTACCTGTTTGTCCCAACCATGCATCACTACTGTAGCATCTTTACCTGTACATACCGAAATGCCATGGCATGACAGGCACATTTCCGTGTGACAGTCCATTTTGTCACTCTCGATTTCGCCTACATGCTAATCGTCCACCGTTTGAAATTAATGAGGCATACTGGAAATTGCTTATACGATGTGTGACAATCATATATCGAGACTGCGCACCTATTCCTATGCAGCCACATTTGATAAGGTTGGTGTTGCAAGGTAGTCGACCTTGATGGTTCTGAAGCTACCAACTGTCATTTCATCTTTCTGTCTAATTTAGTTTGCTATTGACTCTTGGCTGTAAGGAAACTGTTGCGTAGTTGCGCCACAACCATAGTTAACTTAAAAGTCAAAAGTGAAGCGGCACATTAGTTTCAAAATTCTTTGCAAAATTAAAAAAATAACAAACGGAATGTTTCCAAAGTTAAAGAAGAAATTTGATAATGATGGCGTGTGACATGCGCTAGTTTTACAATGGCAAACACGTTTTTATGAAGGTCGGAAAAAATCGAAGATGATGAATATGGACTGTCGATCTTTGGTTGCAGGAACTGAAGAAAACATTCAGAAAATTAATGAGACAGTGCGGAAAGACAGGCGTATGAGTCTTCGGAAGATCGTTGACATGGTAAACACAAACGAAGAAAGAGTAAGGCAAATTTTTCATGATTTATAAAATGTGACATAAGTGTGTGCAAGAATTGTCCCACAAAGGCTTACTCTGGACCAAAAAGACGATTTGAAACACATTTCTTCTGACTTTCTGAAACAAATCACAGGATGATGATGTTTGGTTTGTGGGGCGCTCAAATGCGCGGTTATCAGCGCCCGTACAGATTCCCAACATTTGCCCAGTCCTATCTCACCACTTTCATGAATGATGACAAATCACAGGACAGACAGACGAGCTCACATATGTGATCATATGTAAACCGAAAACAAAACTTTGATCGATGCATTGGGATGCCCCTGGTCACCAAGACTGAAAAAAGTCGGCAAGAAAATTTAGAAGTTATTAGTCATAACTTCTGTCTCACACCTGTGAATGCATTTGGAAGTTCTTTTAATCTTTCTGTACTGGAAGACATTAACTTTGCCGATCACTTTGTATGAGTAATTGCCTATTCAGAAGTATGAAACACATCTAAACATCACCTGCATCCCAGAGGCCACGACTTCCCTCCTATTTCAAGGAAGACTGCTCATTACACTCAGGACGAATGCCAGCTGATTCCAGATTTTCGCGCCGGCCGAAGTGGCCGTGCGGTTAAAGGCGCTGCAGTCTGGAACCGCAAGACCGTTACGGTCGCAGGTTCGAATCCTGCCTCGGGCATGGATGTTTGTGATGTCCTTAGGTTAGTTGGGTTTAACTAGTTCTAAGTTCTAGGGGACTAATGACCTCAGCAGTTGAGTCCCATAGTGCTCAGAGCCATTTGAACCAGATTTTCGCGTTCCCAAAATGATTTATATTTTAGCTCATCACTTTGAAGGGGTGGAATGTTTGGTATGCGACAAACTCTCACTGATCATATCCTTCCTCCTTCCAACAACACTTCTCAGTGTTACCTTGTGGCAGTAATTATCACATTATTATTTTCAACTTCATGGCCAGGAGAGAATTCCTTACATCAGAAACTCTAATACTTATTCCACTAGAGTCAGATCCCAACGTACAGCATGCATTGTGAATCTTCCCTATAGCTCTCTTTATACAAGCTGAGAAAAGCTAAACAATCTGGTCCAGGTGGCATACAGGCAAGCCACTATCCACAAGATCTGGCTTTCGCATTGCTAACGACAGAGATCACGTCCCAAGGTACATCCACCCATGGGGTGACACTCTAATTGACTGCCCTAAATAAAATCCAAAACGGATAACTGCTCCTCTGAAATCTCGTCAGTTCATAGTCGAATATGAAATGATACAGTGTACGCCATGATTTGCGCATGCTGACTGTTGTTCATGCGCTGTTACTCTACCAAAATATTTCCTCGATGACTGATAGGCTTGCAGTGGATGTGCATTCGATTGGGTGGGTGGGCATTCGACTTTGCTTTGAGCAACACTGCTAAATTTGCCGATGGCCAAACGTAGACCGGCTAACATAGAAAAAGCACTCAGAATATATGGATGGAAGTCAATGTAACTTCATACACTTGCACACCATCATGGTGTATGTAAATTATTTGAGATGCAATTCTCTGTGACAGGTAGAAAGCCCACCAAAGTACATTAGTGGTGTTTGTGTTCAGTGTTGTTACCAGCTTTGGTAGTGTGTATAAGGGGTCCCAACAGCTTCAATAATTGAGAGATCACTGTAAGGGACAACCGCATACTCATGGAAGACTGCATTATCAAAACCTGACAGTGTTTGAAAGGGGCTTCTCTGTTCGTCTCCATTTGGCCAGCTCGTCGAACTGTGCAACATCCAGATTTGTTGAGCATTCAGATGTGACATTAACCCCCATGTTGGATCTGACTGCAGCACAGGATTAGCCGAGCAGTCTAAGGTGCTGCAGTCATGGACTGTGGGGCTGGTCCCGGCGGAGGTACGAGTCCTCCCTCGGGCATGGGTGTGTGTGTTTGTCCTTAGGATAATTTAGGTTAAGGAGTGTGTAAGCTTAGGGACTGATGACCTTAGCAGTTAAGCCCCATAAGATTTCACACACATTTGAACTTTTTTTTTCTGGATCTGACCACAACGTAATTGGTTGCATTTGGAACGGTGCTGTGACTGGGAAGCATGGATCTCTGATGAATGGCATTGCAACGTGTTCAGCAGTGAATCATGGTTCTAAACAGCCCCGTGTCACATGCTGTAGAGGGAGCTGAAAACAGGGCAGTTACCTGTGACTTCGGAGCATGTGGAGAGCTTGTGGATGCGTCAGCAGCTGTTAAAATGTCTGAAGACGGAAGACAACATGCAACTACTGATAGTTTTTTGTCAGTTAAGAAACTCTGCAGGGTAACACTCTGGTGAATTTCTACTAGAACCTACTCCTACTCGATCAAACAGCAATATTCCTTCCACATTCTTTGCTAACAAAGAACGTGACAAGAAGACAGACAGCCTGCAACTGACCATGGCTTGGAATGACTTCGACTGAACGCTGGGTCTCTACAACGCCCAGCATAAAGACTCTCCAGTGACATGCACTTCCTGCGTCACCTCCCAGATACCACACTCTTGTTTTTCTGCCCACCGCTGCGGCGCCAGGAAGTACGTAGTCCCATCTCGGTGCACACTGCTTGCTTAAGGGCTTGACTATTTGCTCATAAAATTACGGTCTCTTTGGTTCCCTATCACCTCAGGGGGAATTTTTTGCGAATCTTCACCCTCGAAGTGTTTCCAAAAATTTCTTCTCCAGCTAGTTTTCCTTTTCGAGTGAAGAGCCTGTTCAGTAATGAATTTCCTTCTTATATACCTGAATGTCATTCTACATCTTTGCAAAAGTTTTTTCTCTTAGTATGATGTCTTTAACAGTACTACATATAAACGCTCTTGGTTGTTAAAAATAAGTTTCACGTCTCTGTGACAATGTTTCACAACCATCAGGCTTTATTTACATCTCTTATGTGTTCTAGATACAGGGCTTAACCTATTTACATCACAGTTTCCTCACTTGTATAGAATGGGTGTTCGGCTATACACCAATACTGTCGTTGGTTCTTTAGGAGAATAAGTCACAGGCACAAGCCCCTGTTCATAAAAGTCAGTTCTGTGACTGTCACAATCTCGCATGAAGGGATGATAATGTACATAGGATCCTTCACTGTATCTGTTAATCACTTTATTCCTAACACACAGCTGGCCACATTGGCCATCCTTAAAAGGCCCTTTGTACTAGTCTTCAGCAGTCTATACACATTTACAATATCTGCATATTTATAACATATCACTGTTATTATGACTATGTCTGCACCTGTGTATCCCCCTTATTGACTAATAGTTAAATGTAGCTGCCTGTTGGTATTCAATCTCATTTTGGAGGTCATCCAGCTTACGGCCCGCCACTTTCAAATCCTCAGCTATCTCACCACATGTTCAATAGGTAAATTAAAATTGAGCTAGGATACATTTTTCTTATCCTTATCTTAAATACTACAGTCTTAATCTAAGCTTTAAATTAAGTATGATGTCATCATGTTGTATGACGGATCTAAAAGTATGTACTCACTGGACTCCATACTCACTACAACTGTCAAAAACTTTAATTTACCTGTACCTCTAAGGACTATGTCACATAGCTTTTCTTCATTACAGATAACTGTTAAGCCCTCTGTCTACAATCCTGTCAATCCTGTGGAACTTCTCTGATTGACTGCTACATTTTTGCCTCACACATCTCGAGGTCTTAGGTCGATAATAATATGAAGATTTGCTTAAGAATCCTCTGTTTTACAGCTATCTTTTTGCAATCTAATTGCTCATTACTTAGCTTGGCAGACTGTTGATATGCACTGTCCATTCTTAATATCTCCTCTTCTGGAGTAATGTATGTTAATAAGTGTTTCATGGAACCAATTTCTATGGGTAAGGGCAATATTTTATTCTTATTATATGGCTTGCTATTGACTAATGGAATACTCAGTGTATTATCCCACTATAAATACATGTAAATCAGCAAGTGGTACCCCTGTCGTCTGTCAGTCCAATAAGAAGTATTTTGTCTTTTATGTCAGTTTCAATCAGATCTAGATAATTTACAGTTTGAACTGGATTGATTATGTGAGGTTGAAGGATTCCCTTTGGAGCATTTACAATGGCTACGGTAAACAATTTCAACTCTTATTTCTAACTTGTTAGAGATACCAATAGGCTGGATCAGTTGCTCATTCACAGTAATCAGTATGACGGCCCCTGTAATTCTCCTATTTTAAGCAGTTGGTTGGTACTTTGAGCACACTTGGCATGTTTTTATTACATAACATTTTTACAACTTAGTTAAATTTATTATATTATTAATTAATTTGTAAAAAATGCTATGGAATAAAAACATTCCAAGTGTACTCAATGTACCCACGTACTATATATATATATAAATCCAGGCCAGTTTTGAGTGCACTAGAATGAAATAAAATTTTAGTTGAAAGTAATGTACATTTCCAGCAAACTACAGTTAATTTAAAAAATTCATTTTGGTGTATTCAATTCAGTAGGAGCTGGGTATCCCCCACGAGATGAATTTCTGCAGCTGATAGGCTTCTCGCGGTCAAAAAACGTATCACTGACCATATCTCACACGCGGCGGGCGATTCAATAATCGTAAACATTATAAAGTAGCACAGCGATGCGTACACGTCAGCTACAGAGCTGCAACTTGCATCAGTGTGAGCGGTAACGATGCCAGCAAGTGGTGCAGCGGCTTGTTGTGGCGTCCGCGCGAACTATGGGACTATACGTGCGAACGGCCCTTACTTAAAAAACAACCCTCGCATTTCTGCTACTGAAACATTATCTCTCATGTAAACAAATGATTTTTTCTTCATAATATATGGTAATTAGTATTATTTATTTTACTTTTTTTCTTTATGAAATGTATAAGGAAAGTTTTGATGCACTTAACTGACTCCTCAGTGAGTGTTCTCTTACTTTCATACATTGAATACTAAAAGACACGTATGTTTTAGATGAAAATATATTACATGTTAATTTATTTCTTTAGTTAAATACTGCGTCACATGGGAAGGGAAGATGTTAAATCTATAATTCAGAATCCTCAAAATTTGACTGTGGCTAGATGCTTATTTCTCATCCACAGTTATCACTCTATTGCCAGTAGGTAAAACTTTTGATTCAGAACGAATAAGTTTTCAACAGAATCATCCAAAACTGAGCTTGTCTCATGATATTCGTATTGTGTGTGCACCCTTATACATTTTACATCACCAATTGAATACACATGTGGAGCACAGATGAATATTTGATGACAGGAGTGTCATCTGTTGCTCATATCACCTGCACAGCTGGCTCCTGCTGCAGGAGAGATAAGAAATGTTACTTTTAATGCAGTCAAACTTTTCATGAAGACATGTATAAAAAAATCATCTTGGACAAGAAATGTCCATATGACTGTGCAAGTAGGCATTAGCTAATGTTATCTCCTACATACAATTTGTTGCTGAATTCCTGTTGTATACTTCTATGAAAGTGAGAGAGCACAATTTGAATAACAATGCCAACGAAATCCGTGTCTGAAGATGAACTGCTACTATGCCACAAGGTCACATATGTAAAACATTGTATCCCACGACCTAATGCCATCTGAGTTACATAGCAATAGTAATTGTGCGACTCTGGAAACCACTGCATTTGTTACCAACTGTCCGGTGCAGTCATAATGCTCAGTGCTAAGATACATACAATGTTTGGCATCCAAGTGTATTATTAACTAGCTGTCTTACCTTTTTCCACTGACAGCCTCTATCTTGTTCCTCTGCTACAGTAGTGACTGGCAATGACCATTGTTACCATATTATTTTTTGGCTATACACAGGATGATTCATGAAGATATGCAAATATTTTAAAGTAAAACTAAAGAAAAAATTTCATGTAAGCATAGGTCCGCAAATGTTTAGTTACGGAGTTGCGGCTAATAAAAGATTTTGCCTTTCACCAAATTCACTAATATGCAACCATCACAAAACTGTACGAGGTTAAAGTAAAGCATGATTTCCATTTATTTTGTTGTTATTGGTGTGGTGAATCTAATAAAACATGTCCCAGATGGGTATCTGCAGTAGTTTTCCAGACCATCCAGAGAAGCAAAGAAGTAATTTTGTAAAATTTTTAATTTATTAACCATTTGGCCCACTTTGTTTTTTAAATTCCAGACAATTGCACAAAATTTTCAACAGAATTTGTAGAGAATTTAATTTTGGAATAATGATGGTAATAAGGTTAACTGAAACTGTATGAATGTGTCAGATAATCTGCTTTCATTAATGCCATAGCACACGTGAATTCATGTTAAACCGGAAAAATACAAAGCTCAGTGTTAAGGAAATTGTACAGTGTACATACAGTTTCACAATACATTCACAATAAATGTTCAAAAATATCTTCACCAAGTTCAACGCATTTAGTCGCACGTGTGTGAAAAGAATTTGTTTCTCATTTCAGTTCCACAGGGTTGCTCTTAATTTCATCTATTGCATTCATAATGTGAGTAGGTAATGCCTCACATGTACTGACTTTTCCCTCATAAACTATGTCTTTCATCCAACCCCATACACAAAAATCCATTGGTGTTAAATCGGGAGATCTGGGTGGCCACAGACATGTGGCACCACGACCAATCTATTTCTGGAGAAAATGTTCATTTAAATGTGTAGTAACAGCGTTGGTGAAATATGGAGGTGTGAAATCGTGTTGAAAATACATTTGCATTCGCGTAGCAAGTGGAACATCTTCGAGCACGTGAGACATTTCTTCTTGAAGGAATTGTAAGTATATCTAGCCAGTTAGACGCCCTGGGAAAATGAATGGTCCAGTAAAGTGTTTGTTGATTAAACCACACCACACATTTATGCTAAATTGATGCTGGAAATTGCATTGCACTGTTGCATGTGGGTTTGCTTCAGACCATATGTGCTCATTATGTAAATAGTTTATACCATCTCGAGTAAACTGTAATTGTGTATACCATCTCTCATAAACTGTGCCTCATCAGTAAATAAAATGTATTTGTATAACTGCTGATTAGTATTTAACCAGTTTCACAACTCCAAGTGAAGGACAGGATCTCCCAGATGCAAATGATGCACTTTTAGTTTATGGTAAGGATTATTGTGTTTCAGTGTATGCCATACCTTAGATTGTGAAATGCCTAATCATTGAAAGATATGTCATGTATTGGGACCCAGGCTATGTTGAACAGAATCCTTAAATCTTCATCATCGTCTTCATGTATTGAGTGCTCGTACTGGTTATGAATGCTGCCTCCCGTAACATTCTGAATACTCCACAAATTGTTCGTGCATTCAGAATCCTCTGAGTTGGATAGTTTATACGATATTCGTTAACAACAGCCTTAGCATTACCATCACATTTTCCATAAATAAATACCATATCGATGTGTTCCTCTGTTGTAAACTTGAAAGGCTTCCCTATTTCATAAATAATCTACAACCTGCAACAGTTACAATGTGGTTTCCCTTAGATACACTGTTGTATTTATGTCCTTTCACTGAATAATGCAGAAAACTACCTCATTTCAAGGTAGGAAATGACTGAAACAACTCACTAACAGCTGCCAACAATGACATATATGTTTGTACATTCTTAATGGAAAGTAAACAAATCTAATTGTATAATAATCTTTGCTTCTCTGGGTGTTCTGGAAATCTACTGCAGATACACCTTTGGGACATGCTTTATTAGATTCACCAGACCAATAACAACAAAATAAATGGAAATTGTGCTTTACTTTAACCCTGTACAGTTTTACAATGGCTTCATATTAGTGAAGTTGTTAAATTTCAGGCAGAATATTTTATTGGACATAACTCCTTAACCAAACATTTGTGGACCTATGTTTATATGAGCTTTTTTCTTTAGTTTTACTTTTACATCTACATCTACATGGATACTCTGCAAATCACATTTAAGGGCCTGGCAGAGGGTAGAATAATGTATTAAAATATTTTCAAATCTTGTGAATCACCCTGTATGTAGTAATTTTGATGTTTACTGTAAATTACTATCATCTTTCTCCATGTTTTTCGGTGTATATAATATTGCTTTTACTTTATTTTTCCTGTAGCATAGGAATGGTGGGCCTCTCAACATGTGGTCCTCTCCAGTATTCAGACTGTTATTTAATAATATCAAGTAGTTTGTACAAGGACTTTATAAATACCCTTTACATTTCAGTCTCCAAGCAGTCATACTAGGAACGTGTTTCATGTCTGAGCTTCACAAACATTTTCAGCTGTATGTGGAAATCTGCTTACAAAATTATTTGTTACATTCTTCAAGAGAACATAGGTTTTAATTTCTCCAAATGAAAGAATTATACCATGAAAAGTCTTTTGCTTTAGCACTAGCATTTATAGATTTCTGAGAACCTATACATGCAACAGTTACTCTAGGGAGTTCCTATGTCACCCTACCCCCCCCCCCCACCCCCCCCACCCCAGCAAATGCCTCATGTGTTCCTGAAGATTACTCACTTGATTTTGTTCTCATGGTATATGACAAATCATGCCAAAGAAAAACTGCTCATGCAGTATTTCATATGATGATAAGTAGAATCAGTGAGATTTTTGAAAACTCATTATAAAGAAAATATTGTTTAAATTATAATTTCATATGCACAACATATAGAACACACCACAAACTAGTCTAGTGTGATAGCGTAGTGACATCTACTCATGGTGACCACAAGACACAAAGAGTAATCAATGTTTTCATTATCAACTGAGTGTAGCTGCAGTGCCACCCCTTGTTGTCCTCAAAAGTTCATTCACATTGCTGTGTGAGACCATGCAGTCTTCACAGATATATCACACTACAGTGAGATAGTCAACATGATATGGCACAGCAGCTATACTTAGTCACTGCTCAAACATTGATTTTTATTTTTATTTGTATTTTGCTGCTTCTATCAATAAATTACTTCTAATCATTTCCTCTCTTTTTCCTGATGAAGAAACTCTTGATTCTGAAAGCTAGCATCAATGTCATTCTTTTTCACACCCTAGTTTGTTGCTGCTTAGTATGTGGAAGTTTTTACATATTATTTGATTGAAGTTTAATTCTGAATATCGATTTTTGATATAATTGTAAATATACACAGATAACATGCATGTAAAAATTTTGAACTACCTATTCTTCTTCTGAAATGTCAATTTTATAAAACACCTATGACAGACTTTTTAAGGCATTTTGAACAAAACTTAAATTAATCTTGACAAGAGAGCTGCATGTTATAGTTTTCTCATATTTTCTATTTGTTGTATTGTTACCAGAGAAGTAATTTTGTTTGTTTGCCTGAAACATTTAACCTGTTTCAAGTATTAATTAATTAAGAGTACTTTTGGTACCTATGTCCCAGTGCACTCTTCATACATTTCATATGCTGAGGAGTTAATGGCAGTTCATAATTGTATCACAGTTGTTTGAGAGGCTATATGTGTAAAAGATAATATATTGCTAGGACTAAACATAAAATATGGCTGTCATTCTTAAAAGCTACCACTCCTGTAATATGATGTATTAATTTACACAAATCTTGTGAACACCAAAGAGCAGGCATACTGTTGTTATTTTCCAATGTTTACGGAAAAAGCATTTACCATTAGTTAAAATTCTAAGTCTGAATCACCACTGAGATTTTATAAATAATACCTGATCTCCACTTGTCATTATGAGTTTCCTTTGTATGTATTTTCCACTGAAAGTTATACGTATGTAGTTACTGAATGTCTTTTGTAATTATTATGCAACCAGCACTATGACCATGATGGACTGCCAACCACTGTACAATACATTCTAAGGGAGATAATTAACTATAGAACTTTTAGTGTTATTTTTGTACAAATTTGAATAGAATGTATGAAACTGTAATATGGTACAAATAAAATTTAATTTATATGTGGACAAAGTACAGAACATAAAGTACTAATAAAATTTCTTTACATGGACTTTTTACAACTTCATTTTTTCTTCCCTGACAATTGCAGTATCTCATTCCAGAGATTCATGAGTCTTGTTTATGACCTACATACACATACTCCACAAATTTTGGGAGTAGTTTCTCATTTCAGATATCTCTCACTTCATATTTAGATGACTAGTTTTACATTTATACTTTCCACTGTTCATTATCAAAGCATGAATCTAAATTGTGCTATAATTTCAAGGTGTCGACTGCATAATGTGGATTTCCCATACCACCTTTTTGATTAGCAGTCGTAGTGTGTTTTACTTAAATATTTGTCTTTACCTGATGGATAACATTATATACATACAAATGTACATTTCTGCAGCATGCCAACACAATAAAATTTTCTGTGGTTTCTTACTATGTCAGTCTGCAGTGAGTCTGCAAGATTTTGAAAGGAATATACTCTCCTTCCATCTCCTAGCCATTCTGGAAGATGTATTGTCCCCTTCCATCTTCTGGACACAAGATAGGAGAAGAATATATGGCTTCCAAAATGTCACAGAGTCACTGGGAAATTGGATGAGCAAGCACCTATATAAGATTTAATGCATCACTGTATGTGATGTCATTAATTTACTATTTTATCTGCATGTGTTCCAATTTTACTTTTCCTGTTTAACGTAACTTTTTGATGTAATTTTATTCATTTTAAGTAGATGGAACTGTAAAATGTGTTATTGGCCAACAAGTCTCATTTAATGTTCATTTTTAGACTCAATTAATTGCACTCTAAATGATGTTAGAAATTTACCAATAATGTAATCAACACTGCAGGTATTTAAAGTACACTCAATAGACATTTATTTTAATGATTACACTAAAATAGTAGTGGTGATTGAACAGTGTAACTTGGAACATTGTTCACCTAAAATAAGATGGTCACAGTTTACATATTCTCTCATTGAGTCCACATGAATATAATTTTTTTGAGTGGGAAGTTTCTGTGTATTAACACAAGTTCTTCGCACATATTTCCTAGCTGCAACTACATTGGTTAGCCAATGCACTGTGATCACTGCTCACCATGAGACTAAATGCCACCTGGTGGCATTACAGGCACATGATGTGATAAGGAAAATATGTGATTTGAGCAGAGACAAATGATAAGCTGTTCCAGTGATGATACAGGCCAAAAATGGTGAAATACATTGACATATGTGACTCTGACAAAGGGCAGATTGTTATGGCCTGACACCTGCAAATTAGCATTTTTGAAATGGGGAAGCTGGTCAGCTGTTCATGGGCAACTGTTGTGAACATCTATGAAAAGTGAATGAATGATAGTGAAATTGTGTAGGCAACAAGATGTTGGACATTCACACTTCATCGTAGAACATGGAGGTCAGATGCATGCCCACTTTGCAAAGTAAAGTAGGTATCCATCTGTGGAAGATTTAATGACAGAATAAAATTTTGGTGCAGGCACAAGGGTTTTGGAGCACACCGTTCAGCACACATTCTTGAATGTGAGGATCTGCAGCATGAGACCCCTATGTGTTATCATTCTGACCCAATATCATCATCAGTTATGATTGCAGTGAACAAGGGATCTTTGGGTTGGAACGTGGATCAATGGAAACATGTCAGCTGATCAGATAAACCACATTTTTTGTTACTGTAAGTCAATGGTTGTGTCTAGATCTACCATCACGCAGACAAATGGCTGTTCGAAACATGCATAGGGGATCCGTCCTTGAATCTTGCTTGCAAGCCTGAATAAGCACTAGACATGTTGGCTGCATTATCAAACAACTAACATCTACAGCTGTCAAATTTCGGTCCTTGTAGTTCTAAAACATTCAAAACTGTCTCAGAAATCTTGTCTCCATTGTGACCTGCACTTATGAAACATAGGAATCTTTGAGCTGAGAGTCCATCTTCATTTAAGTTTCTAATTAATATACGTAACTGGCTATTATGGAATACGTCTGGTGTAGAATCTACTATGATTGAAAAAATTTAGAAGAAATAATTTCATGACATATTTTTTGGATCATAAGACTATTAAATCTTAATAAGTTGATGGTGAGAAGTACGAAGTAAAGTCTTCCAAGGGTTACCAAACTTGTCTATATGGACAGCTAAAAACGAATCACACTCCGCAGTTAATTCCAGACAAATCATGAAATTTCCATTTTTCACACACCTCCTTGTCTCCACGAAATGCTAGAGCCCTAGAAGATTCGTAACTACATAAACAACTCATTTTAGCACAGTCCTCCTTTATGTAACTTTATGTTCATGCTAGGTGTGCAGCTTTCTGTCATTCCATTCATCTCGTTTGCTCTGTTTTTCAATTTTTAACAATCAGTCTCTGTGAGAGATAGAATTTTCATGTTCAGCTATCCAGTCACTGAAACCAGTTGTTGCAAATTGATAGCACCACCAAATAATTTACACTATGCTCAGAACAACGATCCTTGGCTAGGAGAATATACAAAATATCCATGTAGACAATTTCCCCATGCACCAAAACCTTCTGAAAGAATTTTTACTGCGAAATCGCTGAGATCTCTCAGCATATTGCCGTGTGAACATAGAAAAATGGTTTTGATCAGTACCATTTTTAACCAATTGGTCATTCTTTTCCCAATAAAATGGATCATTACTGGAAACTGGAAAATCCTCTGCTTTAAAGGGTGTAGAATACTGAAATCCTTTCGGAACTCTGAAAGTTAGAACTTCTGCATCCTATTTACCGTTTAGAACCCGAATTTTGACTGCACCTTCAGGGCCACATTGTTCATTATTACTGTTTTGAACCCCAATTTCACCTGATGTTCAGAGCCACGCGGTTAACTTTCACTTTTACCACTAAAATATGAGTCCAATATCCAAATTTTTGTAAAAGTTTACTATCCCTCTTTCTTTTCTCTTCAGCTTTCTTTTGATATGCAGCACCAATTAACCTAGATTGACCATCCATACCATATGGTGAACAGAAGAAAAAAAAATAGTGGCGATGCACAATGTTGGAAACAAAACACACAGTAAACTGCGGACTGCCCGACCTAATGGAACGGAAGGTCAACCTGGACTATAAAAAAAAACCTGATGGGCAGTAGTTTTACAAATTCTCTCTACTGATCCCACCAGCACCATTAGAAACACTCTTTCTTTTACTGAAACCCAACTTTATGAACATTTTCTGACTACCATAATCGCTAAAACTTTTTATTGTTTGTCACTCATTTCGGGTTCTTTAATTAAAAACAAGCGACCACAAAAAACAACAACGCACTCACCTTGGCTGGCTCAGTTGCGACAGAAGAAACAATGAACACTGGGTTGCCACGAGAGTTGCTCTCTATGTGTGTTCATCGTTTGTGGTGGCTTCTATATATTGTTTTTTGAAGAGTGATTCCTGTAATTTATTCATTATTATGCTTGTGACTCCAGTTGTGTTAGAAGCACAAAAGATGTTAAAACATTTTGAAAGGCCACACAGCACGGTATATGGCGCCAGTAGTGGAGCTAGGATAGCATCAGTGTATTTTGTTAGTGCGGGCTGCCTATATCAGGGGCAGGTATGCGCTCAGGGGCAAACCTATTGTTCTCCTTTGATTGACAGGTACTTAACCCATAGTTCTAGTAAAGGGATCATTAGTTTTGATTGACAGGCACTTAACCTATTGTTCTATGAGGTGGTGGCATCTCTTTTGTACATGACATCCGAGAAATACCTGTCGAAATATGTGTTCACCTATGCACTGTTGCTGGCATGATGACGCATAGCTGCGGTGTGGGTCCAGCGTCGAGAGAGATGCTGCAATGCTTCCCAGAATAGCATAGGGTGCATTCTTCCTAGCAATCCTAACAGAACAGACCGTCCATCACTGAATTTACCCATCAAACTGCTGCCGCTGCTGGTGTAGGAGCACTGTCTGCCTTTTTTTCTGCAGACGAGACTTTCAGTGGCAAAAAACTATTTTGTACACATCGTCATATTGCACTGGCAGTTAAAGCCTGCAAAAGTTGTCTACAGATCATCAAGTACATACAAGACTCACAGGAATACTGGGACTCAGGAACATATTTACCAGTGTAACTACAATTAATTATTACGATTGCTGCTGTAGTCTGACACTGATCGATGTACAGGTAATGTCTCCTCTCTCCTCTTGATGGCTGTGGCTCTGGAACGAATCTCAGTATCTATAGTGCACATAATTTTCACTTAAAAATCTCTCTCATACCCTCGCGATACTTGATGCGCTGAATCTATATGCCCCTCACAATAGGACACACACTCATGTTCGCTGGTCATACCACAACATAAACCACTGTAACATTACACCTCAATATATACACATTTTACACAAACAGTGCAGTTAACTTTTATATCTGTACAGCAACCGAAAGACATAAACCACTGTAACATTACACCTCAATATATACACATTTTACACAAACAGTGCAGTTAACTTTTATATCTGTACAGCAACCGAAAGAGTTATGGTATGTCTACACTTACAATGGCTGTATGTCTCGATTCACCTCAGTCCTACGAAACTACCTGGCAAAGTCTTCGAATTAGCGCCTGTAGAAGGTGCTGCATCCTGCCAAGATTCTCTCAATCAAGTGTTATGAAGGACAGGTGTCCAGCACTATGTGATACTGAATACCAAGCCTGCGGACGTAATGCTTGGAAAGACATCACCAGTGTGGGTTGGTGTACTGTAATCAGGGGATGTACTGTTGCAGCCATATTGCCTGTCCTGTTTGTACACTATAGCAGGTCCAGTTGAACACTTGCATTGCTATATTGTGCAGCTGTTTTTACATCATTCGCATAGATATTGGCCACCATACACTTGTACATATACCGCGAAGACAGACAGCACCGTATACACTCCTCACAGCAATAGATATTTCCCATGAGGTCGGGCAGTCATCCACTTCCAATGCATGACCAGAGCGCCCTCAGTGGATCAAAGTCACTCTCAGAACTGTTGTGCAAGGACTGGCTCGTTTCCCCTTCAGCACAAACGTGTTAATGTTTCTGGTTCTGGTTAATGTTGCTTGCTCACTTTTCTACGCCCATCTCCAGACTCTGGGATTACAAGAACATATCTAATTTCGCACGGCTTGCTAGAATATCATACCACTTTCGCAGTACTTCTCAATATTAAGCACATGGCAGTACCCTACCGATCACTCGTGCAACATAACTCTGATGATATAGACTTGAAATTATTTCTCTAGAAACTCGAAACTTAAGCCAGATGGAGCGTGCTGTAAACCATAGAGTAATTAGAAACTTGTCCCATCTGCAAAGACCTTTGTGTGAAAAAACTCGACAAAAGAAAAATTGAGGAAACTGATATTTCCACTTACGAATACCGAAGTTGGTGACGTAACAGATTCCAAATCATCCCTATAATTTACAAAGTCAACTAAGGTTCTTCTCATATGTAGAGAACCAGCAAACGTGTCTTCCACCTGCTAGACGCACACACCACAATCGATGTTGTCTCTACTCAATAGACATGAAATGTCAACCAAACAATTTACATGGGAAGGAATAATGGTCCAGCGCAAACGCACATCCATATTGAATCTTGTCAAATTTACACACGATCACGAAAGCTACCCAACACATAATAAGTATTAGTTCGCTATTCAGCTGTCTAGAGGACATCACTGTTAAGTCAGTTATATTCCTACACTCCAACAGACCTCTCCATTCGGATGGCTCCTACGGTTAGCAGGAAACGTGAATCATTCCCGCACAGGTCGCCATCGCTCCATACCAAGCATGCATAGACAGAATCGTCCGAGGGAAAAAACCGGCCTCACGTATATTTTACCCTGTACTTATAACTAAATGTTAGCATTGAGGTCTCAGTTGAATGTCATTCGACAATGAGCGAAGTATCGGAAATACACCCTGTTGACGGCTGTGGCTCTGGAATTAGAAATATCGGTACCATTCTTCTGACTTGACATATTCTTTCCTTTTCTATCACAGTACTCGACATCAAATCCATACCTTCCTTACAAGTGGACATAGTCACTTCCTTTGCACATGTCGGAACACAAACACATACTTTATAAGCCTGATGCTCAAGGCGAGCTATCACATGCCCCCTACTACTAAGTATAATACTTCGTCAATAACTGATTGCTGGGGATACGAAATGATACTGACTGAAAATCAACGATGGGTGGACATGTCTCATAAGTTTTTCTTGCGAGTGCTACCACCGTGTCTTAGAAAGTGGGGCGAAATCATCTTACAAACCGCTATATGTTAAAAAATAATACATCACAAGTGGCCTTCGTTCTACAGGTGCACACAAGTATCCATGTTAAAAGCTATACCAATTGTATAAATCTACATATGGCATTACCTACCAATGGCGTGGTTTTTCCAGACAAATACTGTGCCACTAAATATAGACGGTGATCGCTGGAGTGTACATTATCACACCAGCAGTGCTGTTGCACATCCCCGACAATGCACCCTCGTAATAAGTGGTTCAGCTAAGGAAAGTGGTATGAAACCGGTATTTGCAAGTCCCTCACGCCGCTGTAGCTAGATATTTCTCCAGTATTTGTAATGCATTCTGTCTCGATGCAATGTCAGATGGTCAGCGATATATTCACTGGGCTATAGGCAATTGTTGATTGAAAAGGGTCACAAACAGTAGATGGTGTGATGATTGAGGTCGTAAGAAATGTACACTAGCTTTTCATATCTCTAGTGCTACGCTGTCCACTAGAAATGCCGTCTGGGATTTGGAATCAAGTCCCCCCTTCAAGCACATACCTGCATTGGATCCTATGGAGAAGTCTTTTAATGATTACACTACTGAATCATATTTCTGGCACTCTCATATCTCGAAACGAGTCACCTTTCTCGAACCTATCTGCTACAGTAAAATTCCCACCTCGTTTTAGGTAGCCCCTATGCATCCTGCAACTGCCCCCTCAGACTGCGCAACCATCCCTAAAGCTTTGGGCACGTGATCGTTCCAATGTGAAGTCGGAACTCAGTAGGGGTCAGAGGAAACTATATCTACCAACCCGTGTAGAAACAGGCGAAGCTGAGTCACTGCGACAGAACTGTGTTCTGACCATTCTATAGAAATGAAGCCTGCTCCTACAACATGAGGTAGTGGCTGTTTTCAATTGTTTTGCTAATGCACTCTCTGAGAGCGAACAGTTGCAGAGATCAGCTAGATGCTTGAATATTAAGGGATAACAGTTCTTTTCATTGTGGACTGTTGTATTAAGAGCTCCCCCCCCCCCATCCACCCACCCACCCTTTCCCAAAGCTATTTCAGTGTCTAATTTTTTACAAAACACAAGTGGCTCAAAGATAAAATGCTAAGCAGGTGACTGACTCTTCATTTTAAGGCCTAAATAAGGTGATGTACATGAAAGAACCTGACCACCGAACGAGGTGGCGCAGTAGTTACCACACTGGACTTGCATTTGGGAGGATGGTGGTTCAGGTCCTCATTTGACCTTCGTGATTTAGTTTTTCCGAGATTCTAAACTTGTACAAGACACATGTAGCATACTAATCAAGCAGTTCTCAGTGTAGTTTAGGTCTAACTGAGAGTGTGAAGAAGAACATGCTATTGAGGAATGCTGCAACGCTTACTGATCAGAATAACAGTGCCAAGGCTCAAAAGTGTCTGTAATATTCATCAAAATTCGTAAAGATATTAGCATTTTGATCTGAGGATATGCTATAGGTGGTTTATGAACTTTATAATCCGTTATATATGAAATATTTAAATAAAAGACAACATGTTCAAAGGCAATGATGGTAGAAGCTTCCACACAGGGATGAAAATTCTAATTTTCGGAAATACAAACTTTGCACATAAATATGCGATCTTTTGCACCAAAGTAAAATTATTTCTCAAAATACATTAGACTCTGAGTACAAAACACACATGACACTACCCTCATAATTCAATTATTAAATAAGATAAAAAAATTATTCCATAAGATAAAAAAAAATTATTCCATAAGATAAAAAAAATCGAGTAGACTGGCGATGACGAAAGTTTGAATATCGCCTACATTTTTCATGGCAAAATGGATGCTCACATTAAATACCTGCACATCTAAATTATCTGTATTACTAATCAAAATATACATAGCCCATTTATGGGTGACATAACTTACAGGTTAGATAATGAGTTTAATTTGACCTTTGTAACATACATTAAATTTATAAAAATACAGAAAAATTTATTCTTTAACATAAAACACTTGGGCACTTTTGCTGCTCTAGCTTATGGTTTAAACTGCACTTGTCAGTGAGAACAGTTTGACATTTGTACCAAAGTAAACAGTGATCTTCTTACATCTAAATTTCTCAAAAATGCATCTTAATTCACCTAATTCTGATATGCAAGTGAGTCAAACATTATAGCAACCCCATGCCAGTTACTTAGGTCTAAAAATTAAAAGTCAAGTGCATGTTATGTTTTAAGCCACATGTATTTTGAAACAGTGTACACAGAAAAGCATGGGAGCAGTCAATCTTAAAGTCTACAGTGATATTTTTATCCATCAAATTTCACGCATGTTTGTAAATGCTTTGAACATGGTGTGAAAATCAAGATTATTTCTGATACTCCTGAATATTACGCTAATTTACGCAATTTAAGTGAAAATAATAAAAGTGAAAAATAATAAAAGTGGTTTGGGCACTTTAGAACATGGCACTTCTTTGGACTGTAGCGGCAATGTGCTTCCAGAGACTAACTTGTATTTCCAATTTGCACAACTACATTAGTTCCACCACTTTTCATTTTAGGATTTCCATCATCCTGCGTTTTTAAATTTGCTGTCAGCACCATCTTGGATTTTTAATTTTTCTCGCCAGACCAGTCTTGGATTCAGTCACTGTAGCATTGACTACTGGCATCCACTTGAAGTATGTGCCAGAAGCCCAAAAACCACACTGCTCAAAAATATTTTGTTTGTAACGAGAAACAAACTGCCACATGTCACGTGAAAAACAGTATTCCCTACTAGCATCATGTGTCACAGACATTGGTAGCAAAGTATTTTTGGGCTATTGATAATAACTAGTCTGATTTTGAAAGTGCATTAGGCATGAGCTTTTGACAGAAATAAGCTTGATGGTATTCACCAAGATGCCACAGAAAATGCACCTTATGACTCTTAGGAGAGACCCAGTTTTTCATGTGAAGGGGAGACAGCACCTCAAGGTCTAAAAAATTCCCTGATGTAGCAACTGTTATCCAGGGTACCCTCAATTCGTTAGAATTGTGGTAACACTTGTATCAGATGGCGACCCATACCACCAAATCGGAGTTTTTCTGTTTTGCCATTCAGCGGTTCAGGTTGCCATGCTGCGATCACCAAGGTAGCGCCAAACACACGTATGCCAAAGTTGTAGGATACTAAGAAGTGAGACTCCTCTAAAAACACTATATCTCGCCCACCACCACATCAGTGATGGCGTTCATGTGCTCATTCCAAACTGAATTGTTTATGGTTTCTGCATAGTGGTAGCTGATACAATGTCACGCTTTTCACCATGACAGCAGGGAGTAGATGGCACCGAAACAACAATGCAGACAGGTGTACATCTGAAAAGTAGATCTCCAGTGTCGATTTAGTCCTATGGAGTATCTTGTCAGCCCAAAAAGTTTCGAGACTGGATTAATAAAAAATAGAATAACATTAAGATAGTGGTTTTCATACTTCAGATGCACTACATAGTCTCTGCCCACTTGAGTACAATGCACAGAATCATGTGAAACTGTGAGAAAAGTTTTTCTTTGGAATGTTGTTCAGCTTGTACATCACAATGGCTTGAATGTCGGATATTTCGTCAAAGCATTGACCCTTCATGTGAATTTCTGCAATTTGTTCTTTTTTGCTAGTTTCATAATGACAACACCTAGCCTTGCTACCCATAGTGGTTTTTCAAAAGAATTGTCCTCGTTTTGCATTTAATCATGTCACGGCAGGCCTCCGTACATCATTGTTGTCGTTCAGAAGCTAAAGTTTGTGTGATAAACTTTCCACTCACTTTTCTCTTCTTCAAAACTTTCTGAAGAATGTCTTGAACACTTGATTTAGAGATGTTGCTGCATTGCAATTTGTGACAATGACGTCGATACAGTAGGACTGCATGTCCACTGCTCACAACTATCTGGTCGAATGCACATCTGTTGTTTACAGTTGTTAGTTCAAGCGAACACCGTAGTTACCGCACTGACGCCATTTGTATGCCAGGAATAAAATCAATCTTGAAACTTTTTGGATGGTTGCTGTGTGTGTACGTTCTGATACAGCAGTGCGCACAAGATACTGTGCTGTGGCCGTACTGTGAAGTACATTAATTCCCCAGTCCCCTTCCCTGCCCCTCATCCCTTTCACACCCTCCCTCCCTCCCTACCCCATTCACCAGTGCTGTCTACTACCCCCTTCTACCTGTTTGTCCCAACCATGCATCACTACTGTAGCATCTTTACCTGTACATACCGAAATGCCATGGCATGACAGGCACATTTCCGTGTGACAGTCCATTTTGTCACTCTCGATTTCGCCTACATGCTAATCGTCCACCGTTTGAAATTAATGAGGCATTCTGGAAATTGCTTATACGATGTGTGACAATCATATATCGAGACTGCGCACCTATTCCTATGCAGCCACATTTGATAAGGTTGGTGTTGCAAGGTAGTCGACCTTGATGGTTCTGAAGCTACCAACTGTCATTTCATCTTTCTGTCTAATTTAGTTTGCTATTGACTCTTGGCTGTAAGGAAACTGTTGCGTAGTTGCGCCACAACCATAGTTAACTTAAAAGTCAAAAGTGAAGCGGCACATTAGTTTCAAAATTCTTTGCAAAATTAAAAAAATAACAAACGGAATGTTTCCAAAGTTAAAGAAGAAATTTGATAATGATGGCGTGTGACATGCGCTAGTTTTACAATGGCAAACACGTTTTTATGAAGGTCGGAAAAAATCGAAGATGATGAATATGGACTGTCGATCTTTGGTTGCAGGAACTGAAGAAAACATTCAGAAAATTAATGAGACAGTGCGGAAAGACAGGCGTATGAGTCTTCGGAAGATCGTTGACATGGTAAACACAAACGAAGAAAGAGTAAGGCAAATTTTTCATGATTTATAAAATGTGACATAAGTGTGTGCAAGAATTGTCCCACAAAGGCTTACTCTGGACCAAAAAGACGATTTGAAACACATTTCTTCTGACTTTCTGAAACAAATCACAGGATGATGATGTTTGGTTTGTGGGGCGCTCAAATGCGCGGTTATCAGCGCCCGTACAGATTCCCAACATTTGCCCAGTCCTATCTCACCACTTTCATGAATGATGACAAATCACAGGACAGACAGACGAGCTCACATATGTGATCATATGTAAACCGAAAACAAAACTTTGATCGATGCATTGGGATGCCCCTGGTCACCAAGACTGAAAAAAGTCGGCAAGAAAATTTAGAAGTTATTAGTCATAACTTCTGTCTCACACATGTGAATGCATTTGGAAGTTCTTTTAATCTTTCTGTACTGGAAGACATTAACTTTGCCGATCACTTTGTATGAGTAATTGCCTATTCAGAAGTATGAAACACATCTAAACATCACCTGCATCCCAGAGGCCACGACTTCCCTCCTATTTCAAGGAAGACTGCTCATTACACTCAGGACGAATGCCAGCTGATTCCAGATTTTCGCGCCGGCCGAAGTGGCCGTGCGGTTAAAGGCGCTGCAGTCTGGAACCGCAAGACCGCTACGGTCGCAGGTTCGAATCCTGCCTCGGGCATGGATGTTTGTGATGTCCTTAGGTTAGTTGGGTTTAACTAGTTCTAAGTTCTAGGGGACTAATGACCTCAGCAGTTGAGTCCCATAGTGCTCAGAGCCATTTGAACCAGATTTTCGCGTTCCCAAAATGATTTATATTTTAGCTCATCACTTTGAAGGGGTGGAATGTTTGGTATGCGACAAACTCTCACTGATCATATCCTTCCTCCTTCCAACAACACTTCTCAGTGTTACCTTGTGGCAGTAATTATCACATTATTATTTTCAACTTCATGGCCAGGAGAGAATTCCTTACATCAGAAACTCTAATACTTATTCCACTAGAGTCAGATCCCAACGTACAGCATGCATTGTGAATCTTCCCTATAGCTCTCTTTATACAAACTGAGAAAAGCTAAACAATCTGGTCCAGGTGGCATACAGGCAAGCCACTATCCACAAGATCTGGCTTTCGCATTGCTAACGACAGAGATCACGTCCCAAGGTACATCCACCCATGGGGTGACACTCTAATTGACTGCCCTAAATAAAATCCAAAACGGATAACTGCTCCTCTGAAATCTCGTCAGTTCATAGTCGAATATGAAATGATACAGTGTACGCCATGATTTGCGCATGCTGACTGTTGTTCATGCGCTGTTACTCTACCAAAATATTTCCTCGATGACTGATAGGCTTGCAGTGGATGTGCATTCGATTGGGTGGGTGGGCATTCGACTTTGCTTTGAGCAACACTGCTAAATTTGCCGATGGCCAAACGTAGACCGGCTAACATAGAAAAAGCACTCAGAATATATGGATGGAAGTCAATGTAACTTCATACACTTGCACACCATCATGGTGTATGTAAATTATTTGAGATGCAATTCTCTGTGACAGGTAGAAAGCCCACCAAAGTACATTAGTGGTGTTTGTGTTCAGTGTTGTTACCAGCTTTGGTAGTGTGTATAAGGGGTCCCAACAGCTTCAATAATTGAGAGATCACTGTAAGGGACAACCGCATACTCATGGAAGACTGCATTATCAAAACCTGACAGTGTTTGAAAGGGGCTTCTCTGTTCGTCTCCATTTGGCCAGCTCGTCGAACTGTGCAACATCCAGATTTGTTGAGCATTCAGATGTGACATTAACCCCCATGTTGGATCTGACTGCAGCACAGGATTAGCCGAGCAGTCTAAGGCGCTGCAGTCATGGACTGTGGGGCTGGTCCCGGCGGAGGTACGAGTCCTCCCTCGGGCATGGGTGTGTGTGTTTGTCCTTAGGATAATTTAGGTTAAGGAGTGTGTAAGCTTAGGGACTGATGACCTTAGCAGTTAAGCCCCATAAGATTTCACACACATTTGAACTTTTTTTTTCTGGATCTGACCACAACGTAATTGGTTGCATTTGGAACGGTGCTGTGACTGGGAAGCATGGATCTCTGATGAATGGCATTGCAACGTGTTCAGCAGTGAATCATGGTTCTAAACAGCCCCGTGTCACATGCTGTAGAGGGAGCTGAAAACAGGGCAGTTACCTGTGACTTCGGAGCATGTGGAGAGCTCGTGGATGCGTCAGCAGCTGTTAAAATGTCTGAAGACGGAAGACAACATGCAACTACTGATAGTTTTTTGTCAGTTAAGAAACTCTGCAGGGTAACACTCTGGTGAATTTCTACTAGAACCTACTCCTACTCGATCAAACAGCAATATTCCTTCCACATTCTTTGCTAACAAAGAACGTGACAAGAAGACAGACAGCCTGCAACTGACCATGGCTTGGAATGACTTCGACTGAACGCTGGGTCTCTACAACGCCCAGCATAAAGACTCTCCAGTGACATGCACTTCCTGCGTCACCTCCCAGATACCACACTCTTGTTTTTCTGCCCACCGCTGCGGCGCCAGGAAGTACGTAGTCCCATCTCGGTGCACACTGCTTGCTTAAGGGCTTGACTATTTGCTCATAAAATTACGGTCTCTTTGGTTCCCTATCACCTCAGGGGGAATTTTTTGCGAATCTTCACCCTCGAAGTGTTTCCAAAAATTTCTTCTCCAGCTAGTTTTCCTTTTCGAGTGAAGAGCCTGTTCAGTAATGAATTTCCTTCTTATATACCTGAATGTCATTCTACATCTTTGCAAAAGTTTTTTCTCTTAGTATGATGTCTTTAACAGTACTACATATAAACGCTCTTGGTTGTTAAAAATAAGTTTCACGTCTCTGTGACAATGTTTCACAACCATCAGGCTTTATTTACATCTCTTATGTGTTCTAGATACAGGGCTTAACCTATTTACATCACAGTTTCCTCACTTGTATAGAATGGGTGTTCGGCTATACACCAATACTGTCGTTGGTTCTTTAGGAGAATAAGTCACAGGCACAAGCCCCTGTTCATAAAAGTCAGTTCTGTGACTGTCACAATCTCGCATGAAGGGATGATAATGTACATAGGATCCTTCACTGTATCTGTTAATCACTTTATTCCTAACACACAGCTGGCCACATTGGCCATCCTTAAAAGGCCCTTTGTACTAGTCTTCAGCAGTCTATACACATTTACAATATCTGCATATTTATAACATATCACTGTTATTATGACTATGTCTGCACCTGTGTATCCCCCTTATTGACTAATAGTTAAATGTAGCTGCCTGTTGGTATTCAATCTCATTTTGGAGGTCATCCAGCTTACGGCCCGCCACTTTCAAATCCTCAGCTATCTCACCACATGTTCAATAGGTAAATTAAAATTGAGCTAGGATACATTTTTCTTATCCTTATCTTAAATACTACAGTCTTAATCTAAGCTTTAAATTAAGTATGATGTCATCATGTTGTATGACGGATCTAAAAGTATGTACTCACTGGACTCCATACTCACTACAACTGTCAAAAACTTTAATTTACCTGTACCTCTAAGGACTATGTCACATAGCTTTTCTTCATTACAGATAACTGTTAAGCCCTCTGTCTACAATCCTGTCAATCCTGTGGAACTTCTCTGATTGACTGCTACATTTTTGCCTCACACATCTCGAGGTCTTAGGTCGGTAATAATATGAAGATTTGCTTAAGAATCCTCTGTTTTACAGCTATCTTTTTGCAATCTAATTGCTCATTACTTAGCTTGGCAGACTGTTGATATGCACTGTCCATTCTTAATATCTCCTCTTCTGGAGTAATGTATGTTAATAAGTGTTTCATGGAACCAATTTCTATGGGTAAGGGCAATATTTTATTCTTATTATATGGCTTGCTATTGACTAATGGAATACTCAGTGTATTATCCCACTATAAATACATGTAAATCAGCAAGTGGTACCCCTGTCGTCTGTCAGTCCAATAAGAAGTATTTTGTCTTTTATGTCAGTTTCAGTCAGATCTAGATAATTTACAGTTTGATCTGGATTGATTATGTGAGGTTGAAGGATTCCCTTTGGAGCATTTACAATGGCTACGGTAAACAATTTCAACTCTTATTTCTAACTTGTTAGAGATACCAATAGGCTGGATCAGTTGCTCATTCACAGTAATCAGTATGACGGCCCCTGTAATTCTCCTATTTTAAGCAGTTGGTTGGTACTTTGAGCACACTTGGCATGTTTTTATTACATAACATTTTTACAACTTAGTTAAATTTATTATATTATTAATTAATTTGTAAAAAATGCTATGGAATAAAAACATTCCAAGTGTACTCAATGTACCCACGTACTATATATATAAAAATCCAGGCCAGTTTTGAGTGCACTAGAATGAAATAAAATTTTAGTTGAAAGTAATGTACATTTCCAGCAAACTACAGTTAATTTAAAAAATTCATTTTGGTGTATTCAATTCAGTAGGAGCTGGGTATCCCCCACGAGATGAATTTCTGCAGCTGATAGGCTTCTCGCGGTCAAAAAACGTATCACTGACCGTATCTCACACGCGGCGGGCGATTCAATAATCGTAAACATTATAAAGTAGCACAGCGATGCGTACACGTCAGCTACAGAGCTGCAACTTGCATCAGTGTGAGCGGTAACGATGCCAGCAAGTGGTGCAGCGGCTTGTTGTGGCGTCCGCGCGAACTATGGGACTATACGTGCGAACGGCCCTTACTTGAAAAACAACCCTCGTATTTCTGCTACTGAAACATTATCTCTCATGTAAACAAATGATTTTTTCTTCATAATATATGGTAATTAGTATTATTTATTTTACTTTTTTTCTTTATGAAATGTATAAGGAAAGTTTTGATGCACTTAACTGACTCCTCAGTGAGTGTTCTCTTACTTTCATACATTGAATACTAAAAGACACGTATGTTTTAGATGAAAATATATTACATGTTAATTTATTTCTTTAGTTAAATACTGCGTCACATGGGAAGGGAAGATGTTAAATCTATAATTCAGAATCCTCAAAATTTGACTGTGGCTAGATGCTTATTTCTCATCCACAGTTATCACTCTATTGCCAGTAGGTAAAACTTTTGATTCAGAACGAATAAGTTTTCAACAGAATCATCCAAAACTGAGCTTGTCTCATGATATTCGTATTGTGTGTGCACCCTTATACATTTTACATCACCAATTGAATACACATGTGGAGCACAGATGAATATTTGATGACAGGAGTGTCATCTGTTGCTCATATCACCTGCACAGCTGGCTCCTGCTGCAGGAGAGATAAGAAATGTTACTTTTAATGCAGTCAAACTTTTCATGAAGACATGTATAAAAAAATCATCTTGGACAAGAAATGTCCATATGACTGTGCAAGTAGGCATTAGCTAATGTTATCTCCTACATACAATTTGTTGCTGAATTCCTGTTGTATACTTCTATGAAAGTGAGAGAGCACAATTTGAATAACAATGCCAACGAAATCCGTGTCTGAAGATGAACTGCTACCATGCCACAAGGTCACATATGTAAAACATTGTATCCCACGACCTAATGCCATCTGAGTTACATAGCAATAGTAATTGTGCGACTCTGGAAACCACTGCATTTGTTACCAACTGTCCGGTGCAGTCATAATGCTCAGTGCTAAGATACATACAATGTTTGGCATCCAAGTGTATTATTAACTAGCTGTCTTACCTTTTTCCACTGACAGCCTCTATCTTGTTTCTCTGCTACAGTAGTGACTGGCAATGACCATTGTTACCATATTATTTTTTGGCTATACACAGGATGATTCATGAAGATATGCAAATATTTTAAAGTAAAACTAAAGAAAAAATTTCATGTAAGCATAGGTCCGCAAATGTTTAGTTACGGAGTTGCGGCTAATAAAAGATTTTGCCTTTCACCAAATTCACTAATATGCAACCATCACAAAACTGTACGAGGTTAAAGTAAAGCATGATTTCCATTTATTTTGTTGTTATTGGTGTGGTGAATCTAATAAAACATGTCCCAGATGGGTATCTGCAGTAGTTTTCCAGACCATCCAGAGAAGCAAAGAAGTAATTTTGTAAAATTTTTAATTTATTAACCATTTGGCCCACTTTGTTTTTTAAATTCCAGACAATTGCACAAAATTTTCAACAGAATTTGTAGAGAATTTAATTTTGGAATAATGATGGTAATAAGGTTAACTGAAACTGTATGAATGTGTCAGATAATCTGCTTTCATTAATGCCATAGCACACGTGAATTCATGTTAAACCGGAAAAATACAAAGCTCAGTGTTAAGGAAATTGTACAGTGTACATACAGTTTCACAATACATTCACAATAAATGTTCAAAAATATCTTCACCAAGTTCAACGCATTTAGTCGCACGTGTGTGAAAAGAATTTGTTTCTCATTTCAGTTCCACAGGGTTGCTCTTAATTTCATCTATTGCATTCATAATGTGAGTAGGTAATGCCTCACATGTACTGACTTTTCCCTCATAAACTATGTCTTTCATCCAACCCCATACACAAAAATCCATTGGTGTTAAATCGGGAGATCTGGGTGGCCACAGACATGTGGCACCACGACCAATCTATTTCTGGAGAAAATGTTCATTTAAATGTGTAGTAACAGCGTTGGTGAAATATGGAGGTGTGAAATCGTGTTGAAAATACATTTGCATTCGCGTAGCAAGTGGAACATCTTCGAGCACGTGAGACATTTCTTCTTGAAGGAATTGTAAGTATATCTAGCCAGTTAGACGCCCTGGGAAAATGAATGGTCCAGTAAAGTGTTTGTTGATTAAACCACACCACACATTTATGCTAAATTGATGCTGGAAATTGCATTGCACTGTTGCATGTGGGTTTGCTTCAGACCATATGTGCTCATTATGTAAATAGTTTATACCATCTCGAGTAAACTGTAATTGTGTATACCATCTCTCGTAAACTGTGCCTCATCAGTAAATAAAATGTATTTGTATAACTGCTGATTAGTATTTAACCAGTTTCACAACTCCAAGTGAAGGACAGGATCTCCCAGATGCAAATGATGCACTTTTAGTTTATGGTAAGGATTATTGTGTTTCAGTGTATGCCATACCTTAGATTGTGAAATGCCTAATCATTGAAAGATATGTCATGTATTGGGACCCAGGCTATGTTGAACAGAATCCTTAAATCTTCATCATCGTCTTCATGTATTGAGTGCTCGTACTGGTTATGAATGCTGCCTCCCGTAACATTCTGAATACTCCACAAGTTGTTCGTGCATTCAGAATCCTCTGAGTTGGATAGTTTATACGATATTCGTTAACAACAGCCTTAGCATTACCATCACATTTTCCATAAATAAATACCATATCGATGTGTTCCTCTGTTGTAAACTTGAAAGGCTTCCCTATTTCATAAATAATCTACAACCTGCAACAGTTACAATGTGGTTTCCCTTAGATACACTGTTGTATTTATGTCCTTTCACTGAATAATGCAGAAAACTACCTCATTTCAAGGTAGGAAATGACTGAACAACTCACTAACAGCTGCCAACAATGACATATATGTTTGTACATTCTTAATGGAAAGTAAACAAATCTAATTGTATAATAATCTATGCTTCTCTGGGTGTTCTGGAAATCTACTGCAGATACACCTTTGGGACATGCTTTATTAGATTCACCAGACCAATAACAACAAAATAAATGGAAATTGTGCTTTACTTTAACCCTGTACAGTTTTACAATGGCTTCATATTAGTGAAGTTGTTAAATTTCAGGCAGAATATTTTATTGGACATAACTCCTTAACCAAACATTTGTGGACCTATGTTTATATGAGCTTTTTTCTTTAGTTTTACTTTTACATCTACATCTACATGGATACTCTGCAAATCACATTTAAGGGCCTGGCAGAGGGTAGAATAATGTATTAAAATATTTTCAAATCTTGTGAATCACCCTGTATGTAGTAATTCTGAAGTTTACTGTAAATTACTATCATCTTTCTCCATGTTTTTCGGTGTATATAATATTGCTTTTACTTTATTTTTCCTGTAGCATAGGAATGGTGGGCCTCTCAACATGTGGTCCTCTCCAGTATTCAGACTGATATTTAATAATATCAAGTAGTTTGTACAAGGACTTTATAAATACCCTTTACATTTCAGTCTCCAAGCAGTCATACTAGGAACGTGTTTCATGTCTGAGCTTCACAAACATTTTCAGCTGTATGTGGAAATCTGCTTACAAAATTATTTGTTACATTCTTCAAGAGAACATAGGTTTTAATTTCTCCAAATGAAAGAATTATACCATGAAAAGTCTTTTGCTTTAGCACTAGCATTTATAGATTTCTGAGAACCTATACATGCAACAGTTACTCTAGGGAGTTCCTATGTCACCCTACCCCCCCACCCCCCCCCCACCCCACCCCAGCAAATGCCTCATGTGTTCCTGAAGATTACTCACTTGATTTTGTTCTCATGGTATATGACAAATCATGCCAAAGAAAAACTGCTCATGCAGTATTTCATATGATGATAAGTAGAATCAGTGAGATTTTTGAAAACTCATTATAAAGAAAATATTGTTTAAATTATAATTTCATATACACAACATATAGAACACACCACAAACTAGTCTAGTGTGATAGCGTAGTGACATCTACTCATGGTGACCACAAGACACAAAGAGTAATCAATGTTTTCATTATCAACTGAGTGTAGCTGCAGTGCCACCCCTTGTTGTCCTCAAAAGTTCATTCACATTGCTGTGTGAGACCATGCAGTCTTCACAGATATATCACACTACAGTGAGATAGTCAACATGATATGGCACAGCAGCTATACTTAGTCACTGCTCAAACATTGATTTTTATTTTTATTTGTATTTTGCTGCTTCTATCAATAAATTACTTCTAATCATTTCCTCTCTTTTTCCTGATGAAGAAACTCTTGATTCTGAAAGCTAGCATCAATGTCATTCTTTTTCACACCCTAGTTTGTTGCTGCTTAGTATGTGGAAGTTTTTACATGTTATTTGATTGAAGTTTAATTCTGAATATCGATTTTTGATATAATTGTAAATATACACAGATAACATGCATGTAAAAATTTTGAACTACCTATTCTTCTTCTGAAATGTCAATTTTATAAAACACCTATGACAGACTTTTTAAGGCATTTTGAACAAAACTTAAATTAATCTTGACAAGAGAGCTGCATGTTATAGTTTTCTCATATTTTCTATTTGTTGTATTGTTACCAGAGAAGTAATTTTGTTTGTTTGCCTGAAACATTTAACCTGTTTCAAGTATTAATTAATTAAGAGTACTTTTGGTACCTATGCCCCAGTGCACTCTTCATACATTCCATATGCTGAGGAGTTAATGGCAGTTCATAATTGTATCACAGTTGTTTGAGAGGCTATATGTGTAAAAGATAATATATTGCTAGGACTAAACATAAAATATGGCTGTCATTCTTAAAAGCTACCACTCCTGTAATATGATGTATTAATTTACACAAATCTTGTGAACACCAAAGAGCAGGCATACTGTTGTTATTTTCCAATGTTTACGGAAAAAGCATTTACCATTAGTTAAAATTCTAAGTCTGAATCACCACTGAGATTTTATAAATAATACCTGATCTCCACTTGTCATTATGAGTTTCCTTTGTATGTATTTTCCACTGAAAGTTATACGTATGTAGTTACTGAATGTCTTTTGTAATTATTATGCAACCAGCACTATGACCATGATGGACTGCCAACCACTGTACAATACATTCTAAGGGAGATAATTAACTATAGAACTTTTAGTGTTATTTTTGTACAAATTTGAATAGAATGTATGAAACTGTAATATGGTACAAATAAAATTTAATTTATATGTGGACAAAGTACAGAACATAAAGTACTAATAAAATTTCTTTACATGGACTTTTTACAACTTCATTTTTTCTTCCCTGACAATTGCAGTATCTCATTCCAGAGATTCATGAGTCTTGTTTATGACCTACATACACATACTCCACAAATTTTGGGAGTAGTTTCTCATTTCAGATATCTCTCACTTCATATTTAGATGACTAGTTTTACATTTATACTTTCCATTGTTCATTATCAAAGCATGAATCTAAATTGTGCTATAATTTCAAGGTGTAGACTGCATAATGTGGATTTCCCATACCACCTTTTTGATTAGCAGTCGTAGTGTGTTTTACTTAAATATTTGTCTTTACCTGATGGATAACATTATATACATACAAATGTACATTTCTGCAGCATGCCAACACAATAAAATTTTCTGTGGTTTCTTACTATGTCAGTCTGCAGTGAGTCTGCAAGATTTTGAAAGGAATATACTCTCCTTCCATCTCCTAGCCATTCTGGAAGATGTATTGTCCCCTTCCATCTTCTGGACACAAGATAGGAGAAGAATATGTGGCTTCCAAAATGTCACAGAGTCACTGGGAAATTGGATGAGCAAGCACCTATATAAGATTTAATGCATCACTGTATGTGATGTCATTAATTTACTATTTTATCTGCATGTGTTCCAATTTTACTTTTCCTGTTTAACGTAACTTTTTGATGTAATTTTATTCATTTTAAGTAGATGGAACTGTAAAATGTGTTATTGGCCAACAAGTCTCATTTAATGTTCATTTTTAGACTCAATTAATTGCACTCTAAATGATGTTAGAAATTTACCAATAATGTAACCAACACTGCAGATATTTAAAGTACACTCAATAGACATTTATTTTAATGATTACACTAAAATAGTAGTGGTGATTGAACAGTGTAACTTGGAACATTGTTCACCTAAAATAAGATGGTCACAGTTTACATATTCTCTCATTGAGTCCACATGAATATAATTTTTTTGAGTGGGAAGTTTCTGTGTATTAACACAAGTTCTTCGCACATATTTCCTAGCTGCAACTACATTGGTTAGCCAATGCACTGTGATCACTGCTCACCATGAGACTAAATGCCACCTGGTGGCATTACAGGCACATGATGTGATAAGGAAAATATATGATTTGAGCAGAGGCAAATGATAAGCTGTTCCAGTGATGATACAGGCCAAAAATGGTGAAATACACTGACATATGTGACTCTGACAAAGGGCAGATTGTTATGGCCTGACACCTGCAAATTAGCATTTTTGAAATGGGGAAGCTGGTCAGCTGTTCGCGGGCAACTGTTGTGAACATCTATGAAAAGTGAATGAATGATAGTGAAATTGTGTAGGCAACAAGATGTTGGACATTCACACTTCATCATAGAACATGGAGGTCAGATGCATGCCCACTTTGCAAAGTAAAGTAGGTATCCATCTGTGGAAGATTTAATGACAGAATAAAATTTTGGTGCAGGCACAAGGGTTTTGGAGCACACCATTCAGCACACATTCTTGAATATGAGGATCTGCAGCATGAGACCACTATGTGTTATCATTCTGACACAGTATCATCATCGGTTATGATTACAGTGAACTTAATTATAATCCTAGTTGATTAAGTTTCTACCAAAAAAAGAAAGAAACATTCTTGGCACAATTATTTTAATATTTCAAATGATTACACTCAAGAGCAACTGATTAATGATATAATCAGTCTTCATTAGGTACTACTAATGGAGACGGTCAAATGATTTTAATTAACTTATGCCTATTTTCTAAAGTGTTCATAAACAAAACATATTTCTTTTCCATTTAGCATGTATAATTAATTGACATCCTCATCTGTTTATTGATCTAGAATTTGAATACACCATCACAAGGGTAACATGTAGATAGAAAATTCGAAATTGTTAATTTTCTCATCCAAATCGTAAGATACATTTACAAATAAAAATTTTTGTTGATAAAAAAAAAATCTAATAAAATTTGTTTTTCCAAGATCATTTAATGCTGATGCACCTATGGTAAATATATTTAAGTTCATTAACCATAACAAATATCACCTGAATTTAGGAACTTGGATTCAAGATATTTGGGTTCCAGTATTTGAGAAAAAGGATGCATTGATCGCTAACAAAATTTTGTATTTTATTAAGTTTCGAATTTCAGAGGCCATGATGCTGGCCTCTGAAACATGAAAACAAATTAAAAAGTTTTTTCTCAAACTCTTTAATATATACAACCTAGAATATACTGAGAAAAAGTAAGATGAGCCATTAGCTTTAGAAAATGAATACATTCAAAATAAAATAAAAAACGTAACATCAAATAATTTAAATGAAAAACGTTGATACTTCTAATAATAAGACATTTCGGGAAATTTGTTATGAGTTTTAGAACTAAATTTGCTGATGAAATTAAAGTCTACTGTATTACAACTGAGGATATTCTACTTGACTAATTGAAGTATACAAGAAGTATACAACAGAATAAATCTTATAACTTGAAAAACAATCAAAAAAGTAGAAGCACAAAAACAATTTGCTGTACATTTAGGGAAATAGAAAGCAAACAGTAAAACATTAAGAAAGTAAACTACAATGTATCTAAAATAGGTTTGAACGATATAATCTACATCATCGCCACAGTTAAACTGCAAAAAGAGCATTTCTTTAACGTTGGTGGAACAACTATGAAGTTAATAAAATATAGATTATCTGCATACAAGACAGGAGAGCATCCAGGCGGTAAATTTCATGTGTATCAACTACAAACCAATCAAAGGGTTTTAGAAGAGAGGAAGGTAAAGAACTATACAATATGAAATTTGATGACATAAAAGTGTACCTAAATAGTTTCTGTGAGGAAGAAGTTAATTCATTACTACACGAACATGATCTCAATAATGAAAAAATTAAAAATTAATTGTATGACTATATTGTAACACTTTGAATATATTATGATGCAAGAACTCACAATTAAAGCAAACAAGATAATTAATAAAATAGTGTTAAATGGTCTACGTAATGGGGAACCAGCCTAGTTTATTTCCGAAAACTATGAAGAATATCCTGATAAAATGAATGTGGTTAAAAAACACTAGAAAATCTTTTTGAATCTAGTGGAGATAAAATTAAGGGAAATATGAAGGAAGATACAGGATGACTTTGTGACTATTTTAAGAGAAGCTAATGCAAAACCAGAAATAAATTTTGAGTACCAAAAAAAGAAACTTACATTTGTTTTATAAAGTATTCATGAACAACACAAAGTCCGCATCATGTTGGAAGGCGGCCAAATTTTCAGCCGCTCTGCTGCGCTTCCCCCTCCAATAGTCACTGGCAGCCAATAATATTCATTCTCTTTCCAAGAGGCCAGCAGCGAGTTACAGCTAGACAACAAGAATCTCGCTACAACATTCTGCACTGTTGCCGTACTTCGCGACAACTGATTTATTCATTTAATTGTCAGTCTTTTTTATGTTTCCTTTTTTTCTCGTAGCAGTACAGGTGTGAACGTATACCTGTAAATGTTTAAGTGCAATTAAAAAAAAAAAAAAGAAGGCCACATCACCGCAATAGATGTGATGTGTTTCACAAGCAGGCGAGGGGAATTATTTACCGTATTTATAAATTTTTCAAATGTGAATTTGAAAGCGGGTCTCCTACTGTTGACATTCTAAGATACTTGAATGGTCTCCAGAACTATATGGTGTCAGCAAGAGAACTGTAACAAGAAATGTGAACGAAAGTGTCAGAGCTGTAGGAACCATAGAAAAAGTTGGTTTCATGTCGCCTGCAAAGCACTGAAATCGCAAGGAACCTGTAATACAAATGGGTGGTTCAAATGGCTCTGAGCGCTATGGGACTTAACATGTGAGGGCATCAGTCCCCTAGAACTTAGAACTACTTAAACCTAACTAACCTAAGGATATCACACACATCCATGTCCGAGGCAGAATTCGAACCTGCGACCGTAGCAATCGTGCAGTTCCAGACTGAAGTGTCTAGAACCAACCGGCTACCGCAGCTGGCTACAATGATGTTTTAGAGTTTTAACAATGATGTTTTAAGGTGCTCCTTGTGAATGATGAATGCCCGATATCACAAACATGTGTTATACTTATGCAGGAGAAAATTAGCCTCAGTGGTAAGTGCTCCATCAATGCAAAGAATTTTAAAAGACATTGGTTCCCGATATGTTAAAAACAGAGTTTTTAGTTAAAGGAAGTAACACAGGTACAGCACGAACTACATCCTATAGAAAGATTCACGATAAAACAGAAGGAGGTAGTGCAACAGTGTATAACCTTGATGAAATATGGGCCAATTAGAATCATTCCAGGAACATCTGCTGTAAAATGAGTGATGGTACTGGTGGTTTTAAAGTTTTCGTAGGAATAGCTTCTTGGATAATTATTCTGCTTGCTGTCTCTTCTGGTTTTGTTTCTGAGACTAAACTTGTATTTACATGTAAGAAAAAGAGCAGTGACTACCATCAGAAATGAACGCTGTCAGTTGTGGAATATATTTCACAATTCTTGTAAAACTTGCTTCGATGGTGGTCACTGCTAGTTATAATTCAACTGTTACAGAGAAAACACCAAGTATAAACACCAGAAAAGCGGACTTGTTCCCTGGCTTAAAAATAAAAATATTAAACACAGTACAAACCAGACTCGTGTTGGTCTCCTGAAGCTCATTAATTTATACAAGTCATGTGACAGAACGTACAAGCTTGACTTCTTTGCAGGTGAGTGGAGTCACATAGGTTTGCGTTTACCACCGTATCACTGTCAGTGTAGCCCAATGGAATTAATTTGGGCAAAGGCTAAGGCTATATGGGAGAAAAAAAATTCAAGATAATATTCACTGAACCGCTTGTGCATGAGGCAATAGACAACACCTCACCTGTACCATGGTCATAGTCTGTGCGGCATGTTGAAAACCTTCAGCAAGAATAATTTGACAGTGATGAGGGGATATACGTCTTGAACCTTTCGTAAATTTACAGTCAGATTGTTTGGAAACCGAATCAAAGAGAAGTGATGGTGGTATTACAATGTAGACTTTGGAACGAAGTAATAACATTTCTCAGTTTTAAACACTCATGGTTTAAAAATGTGTATGTCAACATGTCACTTACATACATTATAATGAGAACTTCCTGGCCTCTTTGATTAGGACTTTCTATCATTTGAATTATGCAGACTGTAATGCAGAACATATTGCCCACAGAGAAGTTAAGCTTCTCCCACTACGTTGTATGCTCTAATAACACGTGAGAATGCAGCTTAATAAATTAGTCAGAAGTCCAATATTTCTACATGTAAACCCTTGTCATTTTCAGGGTATGAACTGGATAAGGCCTTAAAATGACGGTAACTGTTATTTGTCGAGATATCGATTATCATTCTCTAGAGTTATGATGGTTAATTGTTTGGTCGTTCAATGGACTATAAATGCTGTCTCTCACTGTAAAGTCAAAAGAGTTGGTTTACACTCATAATGCCCGTTAACAGCGAAAAATATGACAACGTACTGACCATTTTTACTATAGTATTTTCATTAGTCCGTTCTACCACTAATTCTTTTTCATGCGCAGTGATTACACTTCACTAAGTGAAACACATCAACACACTCACCCTATATACATTTTAAAAAATTCTATTGAGTAGAAGCAGTTGTCAAGCAGATATAATGATTTCGGTTTGTGCTAGAAGTTAATTCTGTTGTGTACTAAATTTTTACTTATAATGCAGTTCAAATCGCAATAAATGAGAATTATTGCAACCAGTTTCAATGATCTTGTCGTTAGACAATCGTTATTTTGTGAAAAATTGTACTTCACATCGTCACAAAGCTGTGTCAACTGTTCTCGCCGTTCCCGACTTTATGCAGAGTAAATCTGTGGAGCAGTGGATGCAACATCGTCAAGACGTGAATTAATATTTCTCTCATGATAACTGATAGAAATTGGTTTTAATATTTGCTATTCCCCTCATAGATTTGAATGTATAATACGATGTACCATAGGCAAATGAGTCTGATTGTTGTCCGCAGCAACGTAGTTCTGCAACGTGGACTTCGTTTGGCCAGTCTCTGCTGCCGCACATGTGCAGTTCTCATCCCTCCACTTCCCCACCTGTATGTGCACATGCGCCGTCTTACATGATGTGAACTATAACTACAGTTGTGGATAATTTTTCCCCAATTAAAGCATTATTCCTATAAGCAATTACATGTTTTCTGCAAGCTCATCTTGTGGATTTATTCCTTTGTCTCCCGTAGCCAATCTTTCATCTAATTTGGTCCCCAGATGAGATACTCTGTAATCAGGAGGAAACATTTCAAAAAGTATTTACTTAATGTGTTAACTAATTCTTCTCCATATTTTTCATTTTTCCAAAATGTGTGTCGCACGTTATTCGAAAATTTAATCATATATGGTATTCCTGTTGGATTATAAATAATAAAATCACAAACTTTGTTGTGTTATTACCACTTTTTATTATGATAATTTTTATTTCCAGCTAATTATTCTTAATGAATAACCGTTAATTTATCGATTAAATCACTAACATAATTCATCCATATATATTCAGTTGGTTCTTCTGTATATTATTTATTAACACTACAGCTAGTTTTTCATCTTCACTTGGGTCTAAATCTACTTTGGACTCTTTTAAGAATATAATGCTCCTGAATAGTGCAAAATATCTGAATAAGTTCGTAAATCAACAGTCATGCCTATGTCATATACAGTAGGTTTTAATCCAAAAACTATCTTCACTATGATTGATGTACTTTAAAACTCTTTAGGTTTTATTTTTTTCACCCTCCTTTATTTTTTAATGTACCCTGAACTTGAGCTGTCTTTTTCTATATTTAAGCTCTTTATCGTATTTTCTCAATAAATCTTGTATTTCTGATTCACTTAGTGTACAGTGACATTGAGGAATATCAAGTTGGTTAACTTGTGGTATGTCCCTAAATCCTTCTAGATCATGATGAGCATAAGGAGCAAGTTGTTTTTCAATTTCTCTATTTTCATCTATAGCTTTCCAGACATTATCACCTAATCCTTCAATTCCTTCTTTAACTTTTTAGATTTCATCAGTAACAGGTTGATTATCTTATTTATATTTTTCATATTCTTTTCTTGGTTGTTGTTTCCAAAACTTTAATCCATCTTTCAGTTCTTCAATTTTTTCCTATTTCGCTTATTTTTTAACAACCTCTGGCTCATATTTCGAAACCATTTACTAAGGATAAACAAACATGGATGAAATCTAATTTTATGTATGCATTTAGAAATTTTTTTAAAATAATGCATTCTTCTTTTACACTTATCACAAAAAAGCAACCACATTTATCTGGCCCACATTCAAGAATATTCACTACCCCACGAACAATTGGTCTAATTATAATCTTTATTTCTGTGATATAGTCCAGAGGTTCGTTCAGTTGCTCTGTATGTTCAAGTAAAATGCAATCATCATGGTCTAATACATATGCAATATCATGTTTTAAATAATTCATTTAATAAGGAAATCTGTAATAGTATATATGCAATTCCTTTCAGTAAGTTTCCACATCATAAGTACTGTAAAAAATCGAAACTGAACATTACAGTATTTACTGCAGATATCTTTAAAAGTATCAAATTTTTAATCACCACAAACGAACTCATGGTTGATGTGATTTAAATTTGTACCAATTTGCCCAAAAATATTGAAAAATTTTAGATTATCTCTTGCTAACTGTTTTTATATTTCTGAATATTTCTGAGCCAAATAAAAGCAATCCATTCCTTGATGTTGTCTTCTAGTAAAATATTCTCTAAATACACATTGATTATCAAGAATAAAATCAACGAATACTATAAGTGT
The DNA here is from genome assembly GCF_023898315.1 of Schistocerca nitens. Lineage (NCBI taxonomy): Eukaryota > Metazoa > Arthropoda > Insecta > Orthoptera > Acrididae > Schistocerca > Schistocerca nitens. The sequence goes on from NC_064616.1 coordinate 720,453,097, forward strand.
ATTATCTTACCATCGATCTAGTGCTAGATTTTCATCATTCTTTTCAATATAGATAGTGATCTTCTTGTTATTTTTATCTTCAATGTGTTTTACACATTTTTATAAGTTCTTGATATTTCAGTTGATTTAAACTTCTTGAGGAAACATACAAGTGATTTATGTAATTCAAATTCAACCATTTTGGATCGAGAATATAATTGTCAATCATTAATGTTGTTTTTCCACAGCCACTTGGACTTATTGTAGCACACTGAATACAATTAGATAAAAGCTTACTGTGTTTATTTTTTAATTTCTTCTCTGGAATTCTTATTTTTGGTTACCAATCAGTCTTCATTTAATTAAATAAATTTTTATTACTATTAAATGAGTTGCCTGTATCAGTTGAGTGGTATGTCACCTGTACTGATATGTGAAAGTTTTAATAATGTTGCACTATTTGGTTTGTATACAACATTTCTAAATTCGAATACTACATGAAAAAGTAATAAATAATGTTGTGATGGAAAAATAATAGATATTTCTGTTATCCAATGTAGACTGGAAAAATTTATTCATTCTAAAAAGCCAAATATTCACATTATTGCAGATGAAATTTTCAAGAGAATTGTTTTTGAGAGTGATGGAAAATTATAAATTGAGATAAAAGATAGTATAGGAAATGTGCTTGGATTTAGTCACCAAATTATTGAAGCTGATAAAGAAGCAGTTGCTAATGATATTCCTAAATTTATTCTATTCGAATTAATCAGCATAAATTGTAATCTAGGTGATGTAACATTTGTGAAATGTACTGATCCTTTCCATAGAGAAAGTAATATTACTGCTTCATTAAAGCCTAATGTGGAATTTGGTGGACCAGTAATTCATGAATCACATTATCTCTATCATATTCTAATTTTTAATACTATATAGGAATTCAAAATAAGTGTAACTAATGAAAATGATAATTTTATTGACTTCAGTGGTGCTACTGTAACAGGTATTTTAGAATAATGAACAAAATAGAGAGCTGTCAGTTCTACTCACTCCCTGTGAATATGAAATAAAAATAAAAATTCTGAAGAAGGATGCAGAAATTAACACAAATATAGAAGATGGATTGTTTCATCCTAATCATCCCCAGTTGTGCATGACCTTCAGTATTATTGGTGCTGATGGTACAGATTATCCAACTTATGATGGAAAATCCAATAAAAAATTAACTGATAATTATGTCGCAAATCTATCTGATTTTATAACTGTATAGAAAGATAATAACACTATATCTAGAATAGAGCATCCATTTATTCCATCATCAGTTTTATTCTTTATGACTTCCTCTCTTAATGATAAAATAATTATGGAGAGACATCTGCTTAATAATGGTAAAGTAAATAGTAAGACAAATGAAGTGCTCTATACACTGAATATGCTTGATGGTTTCTTTAAGGACTATAAAGAACTTTTATGGGAAGGGAATCTTTCTGTAATTTTTACTTGGAGTTCCAGTGTTAGAGATGCTCTTCTTAGATAGCCTGACTACAATAATACTGGAGTTGAAGTAAGTGATACACTTTCAAAGTAAGGTAAAAGTGTAGTAGAATTTATGGAAAAACGTGTAACTATTGTTAAATATGAACCGAATTATGAGCGTGAACAACAAGAAACTATACTGAAAAATCCTAAAATTCCAACATCTTTCTATGAAATACAAACAATTAAGGTAGCAGGATTAAGTGGGAAGAAAAATTTTGAGTTAAATCTCACATATTGGTACGATTCAGTAGAGTTTGATATGCCTTATTTTATTCTTGTTGTGTTCCATACTAAGCAAAACAATAACCAGTATACCGATTCATCACTATATGCTTATATAAATCTGCAACATCTACAGTATATTTGAAAAACGGAAGAAATTATGTACTTCCTGAAATAGCATGGAATCTACAACCACCAGATAATGATTTGAAAGCTTAAATGCTCTTCTCAATTTTAAGCGAGTTACTCAACTGTTAGAAGTTGAATTAACACTTTATAATTTCATAACAGATTATCCTACATGTATTCTTAACATGACACGCAGAAAAAAAATTGTTACAAGTCAGAAGGCAATGATGAAATTGGTGGGTACATTTAAAGATAAGGTACCAAAAGACAGACCTCTCTATATAGTCATTTATGGTAAGAAAAATTTGACATGGGATTCTCAACACAGATTATTAACTGAAAAATTGAATCCAATTTTATTAATTATTAATTTTCTGGGTATCCCTTTTCATGAAGGTTGTGTTAACATTTCGAATTTTTAAAATCGTTGAATATTTGGCTGAGAAATTAACGAGAATCGATCTGTTCTGAAGGGTGATCAGTGGGAAATATTGTGTAGCCCCAGCCCCTAGAGTAGCTTGTGGTTGACTGAAGTTTATGTCACTATCTGGGACAGTCAGAAGGTTGAAGAGCACTATCAAGCCACAGTTTACTGGTCGGGTTTTGCAGCTGGAGCTAGATCAGGAAACTGCTAACAGATGTCTCATTTTTGTTCTCGAATCAGCTTCATTCCTGAAATATCAACTATATGTACAATTTGTGAACGTTATTTCCTTGTCCTGTAGGGCCCAGCTGAATACCTATGGGATTGGTTCAGCCAGACTATACTATTGTTATTTGCTGTCATCGTCCACTACTTGAGCCAATTTGGAAGAAAATGAGGACACCTGTTGCCAGAACCTTTACCATGTACACTGGTTGTTGTGAAACTGCTGCCGGAAGAAGAAGACGGGTGGACAATGGTTAGAATTCAAGTTGTAGTACAATAGCGACATTCAGCAAAATATAGCTCAGTGGGATGAAAGGAAATAAACAGAGTACCATCAGAAAAAAGCCCTGTGGGGTTTCCTTTCAGAATGCCCTGAAGGGTCTTGCTGACATTTTATTGAGTCCATGTAAAGGAATAAATAATGATTTGTAATCTCAAATTATTTTTAAATTAACTCTAGTACATTCAAAATGCCAATTATTTTGAACTAAAATTTTATTTCATTATATATAGATTTTAATTTTGGCTCTCAAAATTGGCTTGGGTTTTTATACATATAGTAAGTGGTGCATTGAGCACACTTGGCATGTTTTTAATGCACAACCTTCTTTTATGAATTAATTAAATTACTTATGTAATATTGTATTTAGAACATAATATAATATATAATATAATTAATGTAATTAATTTATAAGAGGAGGTTATGCATTAGAAACTTGCCAAGTGTACTCAACGTATCCACTTAGTACTTCAGTACTATTTTCAAATGCTGTTGTATGCTGCCCTAACTTCTTCATGCTCTCTGTGATGACTTTCTCATTTCTTTCTATTGAGCTCACCATCCGATTTATACTGATACAGGTTTTCTCACAATTATTACTTGTTGTTTACTTAATTTTAACAACGTTCATTGTTGTTCTTCCGGGCTATCTATTTTGACTTTGAAATATGAGGTATACTCCGCATCTAATGTTACTGACCTCACTTACAATGTTCAGTATTCCTCACTTGGTTCTATTAATGTCTGGCTAGCTGACCAATTAATTATCAGGTCCGCTCTATTCGACCTATGTGTCGTTGTTGCACCTGACTTACTCCACTACATTCGGCCTTATCCATGTTAATGGATGTTAATTTTTATTCACAAGATATTATAGCTTGCTTGGCTATCCTTTCAGTTTGTTCAAATGTATCTTTTAATTCCTTAAGATTGATATAAATTACTATACGCAAATTGACGCTATATATGTTAGCTTGTCCCATATCATCATAATAAATACTGGATAACGACTTAAATAGGTAGTGGTGCCTTTACACAGCACTTACTTGTCATAGCCAAACCATCATTATCACCATCATGATGCACATAGTCTCCGCCATTTTTTCTGTAATTAGAAGAACTGCTTAAGGTAATTCGTGTGTACCTAGATGTAATACCTTGATTTTGTATTTATCACTTCATTTGTGTTTTTTTATCTCTATTGCTAAGAACAGATTTATCCATTGGCTTCTAATTTACGCAGTCAGCCTCTGCCTGCACTCTCATTGTACAGTAATACTATGTCTTCTTGCCTGAAATTTACTAGATGTTGTTTTCTATCATATTGTTCTTTGTATTTCTCCTTCTACTTTATATTCTTTTTTCTTCCTCGTTGTTTCGTCTACTGCACTCGCTGTTTCAGGTCTAAGAAATAATCATCCTAGTCATATATCATGTCTCCCAGTTTCTTTTGCAATATTCCTGGTACATTACTTATTCATCCAAAGAATAATTCGAATGCTGTGTGTGTCTGGTTGCACCACATAGTATGATGTTGTACACAAATACAAAGTATGGAATCTGAGTGCCCCAGTGTGTATGTGTGCTGTTCATGAAATCTCGCAAAGTCTCTGTTAATGTGCAGTGAGTTCTCTCCAGTGCTTCATTCGTTTGTGGGTGATGGGCAGTACTCTGTATTATCTCTATGTGTAATAACTTGCAGACACTTTACATTATGTCTCCAATGAAACTGCCACCAATATCACTCAGCAGTACTGAAGGAATTCAAATTTTAGTATTATGTTCCTATTAGTACATGTGCAACACTAACAGCGTCCTGTTATTGGTTCTGCCATTACAAATTTAGTCAGCGCCTCTAGGAACCTCAACAAATAACGGTTTCCATCATTAATGACATTTAAAGGTCCAACAATGTCAATGTCACAACGTTCAAGAACGTATTTGGGTGTTGTTGTCAGCTCTGAAGGCGTTCAAGTCTTGACTTCTGTGATTTTATTTTTCTGGCAACTTTCACACTGTCTTATATACACTCCTGGAAATGGAAAAAAGAACACATTGACACCGGTGTGTCAGACCCACCATACTTGCTCCGGACACTGCGAGAGGGCTGTACAAGCAATGATCACACGCACGGCACAGCGGACACACCAGGAACCGCGGTGTTGGCCGTCGAATGGCGCTAGCTGCGCAGCATTTGTGCACCGCCGCCGTCAGTGTCAGCCAGTTTGTCGTGGCATACGGAGCTCCATCGCAGTCTTTAACACTGGTAGCATGCCGCGACAGCGTGGACGTGAACCGTATGCGCAGTTTTACGGACTTTGAGCGAGGGCGTATAGTGGGCATGCGGGAGGCCGGGTGGACGTACCGCCGAATTGCTCAACACGTGGGGCGTGAGGTCTCCACAGTACATCGATGTTGTCGCCAGTGGTCGGCGGAAGGTGCACGTGCCCGTCGACCTAGGACCGGACCGCAGCGACGCACAGATGCACGCCAAGACCGTAGGATCCTACGCAGTGCCGTAGGGGACCGCACCGCCACTTCCCAGCAAATTAGCGACACTGTTGTTCCTGGGGTATCGGCAAGGACCATTCGCAACCGTCTCCATGAAGCTGGGCTACGGTCCCGCACACCGTTAGGCCGTCTTCCGCTTACGCCCCAACATCGTGCAGCCCGCCTCCAGTGGTGTCGCGACAGGCGTGAATGGAGGGGCGAATGGAGACGTGTCGTCTTCAGCGATGAGAGTCGCTTCTGCCTTGGTGCCAATGATGGTCGTATGCGTGTTTGGCGCCGTGCAGGTGAGCGCCACAATCAGGACTGCATACGACCGAGGCACACAGGGCCAACACCCGGCATCATGGTGTGGGGAGCGATCTCCTACACTGGCCGTACACCACTGGTGATCGTCGAGGGGACACTGAATAGTGCACGGTACATCCAAACCGTCATCGAACCCATCGTTCTACCATTCCTAGACCGGCAAGGGAACTTGCTGTTCCAACAGGACAATGCACGTCCGCATGTATCCCGTGCCACCCAACGTGCTCTAGAAGGTGTAAGTCAACTACCCTGGCCAGCAAGATCTCCGGATCTGTCCCGCATTGAGCATGTGTGGGACTGGATGAAGCGTCGTCTCACGCGGTCTGCACGTCCAGCACGAACGCTGGTCCAACTGAGGCGCCAGGTGGAAATGGCATGGCAAGCCGTTCCACAGGACTACATCCAGCATCTCTACGATCGTCTCCATGGGAGAATAGCAGCCTGCATTGCTGCGAAAGGTGGATATACACTGTACTAGTGCCGACATTGTGCATGCTCTGTTGCCTGTGTCTATGTGCCTGTGGTTCTGTCAGTGTGATCATGTGATGTATCTGACCCCAGGAATGTGTCAATAAAGTTTCCCCTTCCTGGGACAATGAATTCACGGTGTTCTTATTTCAATTTCCAGGAGTGTATATTCAGTACCAGCTTTTATACCTTCCCTAGTATATACTTTAAGTATGGCCTATCCCTTAATATCCTCGCATAAAAGAGATGTGAAATTCTTTCAGAATACTTTCCTTTTCTGCCTTGGTTAATTCTTGCACCGGTTTTTCCTCGTTTAGCGTTTTGGTGCCCGACTCACAGGTTTTTCAGGACTCTTCCATCTCATTTAGCTGTTGTACCTCTTGTATTGTGGACAAATCATTCATCTGCCCACTTTATACTAAATTTCATAGTCATACTCCTCCAATTTCAGTCGAAATTTTATTAATCTTGATGATGGATGGGACACACTATTGATCCATGTCAGTGGTTTATGGTCAGTACATATTTTAGATATTCTACCAAATACATTGCTCTAAAATATTTCACTGCCCAACATTTCTCGTTCTACTCTACTGCATCCATATTCAAACTTACTTAAAGTCCTAGAAATATAAACTACTGGTAAGTTTTTACTTAATGTACCATGGCTGAGCACAGCCCCGATCGCATTCTGACTCATATCTGTAATTATGATAAATTCTTCACTGAAGTCTAGGTATCACAGTACTGGTCATGTAATTAGTTTTTTCTTTAGCTGTATGAATGCTTCTTGCTGTGCAGCACCCCAATTGTATGCAACTCGTTTCTCCATTAGGTCATACAATGGTTTTTCATCTTTACTAAAATTACGAGTCCTAGTCGTGCTTTTAACTGATGTGTGGTCTTTGATTGTGGGTGATTCTCTGCTGCAGCGACTTTACTGGGGCTGGGCTTCAGTCCAGTGTCATTTAGTACATGCCCTAGAAAGTCACTTCTTTCTGCAAAAATTCATATTTTTCGACCCGTAATTTTAACTTGTATTTCCTCAGTCTTCTGAATACATCCTCTAATCTGTTATTGTGTTCTTCCAAAGACTATCCAGAAACTATAATGTCATTTAAATAATTGAACACCATCTCTCCCTGGAGGCCTGTAAAAATGGAATTCATTAATTTTTGAAATGTGCTATTGTTGTTTTGAGTCCCATCGGCATCTGATGGTAAGTGTAGTGCTCACAGGACGTGCTAAATGCCATCTTATCCATATCCCATTCATCTAGCAGCACTTGGTAGCATCCTTTAGTAAGTTTAAGAATAGAAAAACATTTTGCCTTGCCTAGGCCATCCAAAATTTCATCTATTCCTGATAATGGGCATACTACATTCAGTGAAATGTCGTTTATACGATTTCCACTCGCATCAACATTTTTAGATAATTCAGCACATGTAGGATGTGATGTGGTCGCTATTGACTGATATGCCTTCTCTTTGAACAGCAGTGTTGTTCCGTGGTTTTACATGTCTGTATATATTAGCAGATCTCCATCTAAAACACATAATTATAGTCATTTACCAATTCCTATAATTCTATTTCTGGGACATACACTACTGGCTGTACTTCATACCTGGTATGATTTATTCTGTTTCTTGGCAAAATGCGACGTTCATTTGGTAAATTCTTTCTTTCCGTTTTACTAACTTTTTCCTTTGTTACTATCCTTTATTGTGGTGTCAGCCACTTCCAGTTTTTTCCTCTTGTTATACATGATTCCAAGTGACCCCTGCCAAGGTTTCTTCCGTTACCATTACTAACATTTTTGGCCTCATCGTTCCAAACATATCTGCCTTTCCTTCTTTCGCTTTGGTGTCTGTTAATACAAAACTTTGCTTGCCTCAGTCTAGTGTCTATGCCGTCAGGTGAGACCACTTTCTCCTGCCCAGGGGCATTTGCTGTCATTGGAGTGTTGGGTCCCATACCTGACCATCTTGTGCACTGTCTGGCATTATGGGCTTATTTTGATTTCGTTCTTTGTTGCATCAAAGTTCCGTTCTCAGTGAAACATTTGTGCACCATCATGTTTCAACTCTGAGACACTGTCAGCACTTGTACTTATTATTTCTGCATATGTACGCCTTATGTTTGAATTTACCGTCCTAACTGTTTCTTGTCTTTCACCTGGTAATGCTTTTTCTGTCTCTATCTGGAGCATGATCGATTTTCCATAGATGCATAGCTTCCACTTTGCATAATCCAGTATCACTCTGTGTTTTTGCACTAAGTCTAGACTGATTAACCCCATGTCAGGGGTGTAGGGGGCCACAAATTCCATAGGCCACCGACGATGACGTGACGGAGCGCCGCGCCGCCCTCTGAAAAGATAACGCTGCGCCACAGCCAGTCTCGTACGAGAAATTGTGGAAAAATTTGCTACAGAACGGAGAAGAGATAGTAAAGGAAGGCGCTCTGATAGCTAGAATCCTCTTCACTTTACTGGGAGGCAGTTTCCTCATGTCACTCCAAGTGACCAGTCCAAGAAACGCAGACTATGGCGTAGATGTGCAGTCTGCTCGAAACAGAATGTGCGCCGCGGCCTGTATTATCTTTATAGATAAACTTTTGAAAAATACTACTACTACTAATTTATTCTTGATTTTTTGGCAGTGCTCAGCTAATATACATTACCCAAGCTGAACCTCCTTACTCCATGAGCTTTTTTATCAGAGCACGAGAGCACATAACATTGCAAACCAGTTTTGACATCTTCATCTTCCTGCAAATGCATAAAGTGTTAATGTGGTCAGATCCAGTTGACATATTTCTTGTTTAATTGGGCAAGTAAACGTATACTCTATATTCACGATAAGGAAATATTATTTACTTGTTATATTAGCTTATGGCAACAGTTGTAAAATATTACCTTAACAAAGTACCCAGAAAGTCATATTAGACCTATTTAATAACAGTTATCACATGTAACTATAAACAAGATTCTTTGTTAATATTACTGGTCTCATTAATTATGCTATGGCAATTGCCACATCAAAGCTTTTTACCTTATTCTCTTATCTCCGCTGAGTCGACAATTTATTAGCAGATTTGAGGTTTTGAAGGAACATAGATTTTGGCTTAATTGTACTCTCGCCAGGTCGGGTAGCATTCATCTCACGCTAGGTGAGGAGAACCCTACGTCATAATGACGTAACGCTACGTCATCGTGATGTAAATAACATAAATCGACTAAATACGTATATCGATCTTTGCAGCTGTACCGATAACGTCAAAGCTAAATGTAAATACATGTGTACAAACGAAGTGGCAGGAGTTGTGTGATATGCTCATCCCAGCTGAATGAATTGTTAAATGTAATCCCAACAATTTGCGATGTTATTGTGTATTTCATGAACATAATAAATGTCTGAGCGAAGGAGCCATAACGAAATAAAAAAAAGCTTGTCATTCTTTTTAAATCCGATGAATCTTGCATAAATCGTGTGGACAGAAAAGTGAATTAATTAATTATTAAGCTGCAATCCAAAGAATGTGGGATGTTATTGTGTGTTTCGTGAACGTAACGAATATCTGAATGAAGGAAAGTTAAAAAAAAGTGTCTAGTCATGTTTTCAATCCGATTAATGTTGAATAAATCATGTGGATAAAAACATGAAATAGGAAGAAATTAAAGTGTTTCCTATTTTTATAAAATCCAATGAATTGTACATAATTCATGTGGGCAGAAACGTTAAACTGAGAAATTGAAGTGGTTCTGAAGATAATTCCGAATGTTGCTGGAAACATTAAACCATCTAGTTCCATTTAATTTTGCCTTCGTGTTGTAAATCAACTAAGAAAGATAGTGAAATCTTTCAGACTATCTTCATGGATCTGCTCGAAAGTTCTCTCATCTCCGTTAGAGCCCATGTTCAGAACGACGCACACGCTAGCAATACCGGACAATAGGACAATGAAAGCACATAAACAAATAACAATGCAGATTCAAGACGCACACAACAGTCGATATATACAGAATGCATGCAGCAGTCGATAGGATAACTCGTGAAACTCATGATGACGCGTGCCTACGTCACTATGACGTAGGGCTCTCCTCACCTAGCGTGAGATGAATGCTACCCCGCCAGGTCAGGGCAATTACGACTTGCCCAAACGTTTGGGGGCGAGTATTTTGAAGCATGAGGCCTTACGAGAGCGACGTAGAACAAGTCACGCTGAACGCACCATGTACACGTTCGGCATTACCTGGTATCATACTGAGAAATAATTTAGCACTTAAAAGTTCATTGGCAGTGACGATTCGCCTACCTCCCCATCCTGGTCGGCTTTCCATCAGGTTTCAAAATCGCCACCCACCTTCGTAGTGGTAGGTGTTTGTTTAGCTGGCGAGCGGAAGTAACCCAGACCGGACACGCACCCCCTCGCTGTCTGTCGCCAATTCCCAGAAGGACCTCGGTGCCGACACTAATGCTGTCGACCGTGAGGCTGGCTGCCACCCTTAAAGGCTCGCCGAAGCTGCATTCACGGTTCACGGCCCTGCAAAACTCAATAGTTACCAGTTCATCTGTGGCTGTGTAGCAAGAGGAAGCGCTCGACCGTACATCAAGGAAGGTGGGTCATGTGTTCTGTAATAGCAATATGTTTCCTCTGCTCATGCTCATGGTTCATTAGCAGGTACGATTCATTCATGTTTGAATGAAACTCTTATTTTGTTTTATCAGGCAGTTAAACATTTTCCCCGTTTTTCTCGCAGTAGAATCGCACTATTTATGATTTGACGCTTCTTACGTATACTTGCTTAATTTATAGACTGTTTTTTTCGCAGTAAATTTTTCATTTGAAATTCGTAGCAGTAGGGAAAACTACATTGTAACAATATACGCATATCAAAATATGTGGAAAGTCATGCATATCTCACTATAAGTTTCAATCGACATAGGTGTTTCCAAAAGCGTCCCTAGGGAAGATACTAAAATTATCAGTTTTGTTCTCAACGAGTACATAAAAAACCAGAGTTTAACTTTTGATTATTCAAAACAATATGAACTCATTCATCTACAATGCCAGTCATACAATGTTTCTTTCTCACAACTACATTTCATTAACTACAATTAATAAATATAAACATACTCGTGTAAGATAATTGTAGCATCTTTATTGTTTATTTCAGTAACATTTGATATGTTATCTAAGGGGATTCGGCTGTTTGCCATATTGTTTATAACAGACGTACCAGTTAAAATTACACATAAGATTTAAAAGTATTGAAGATGAAATCAGTTGTTTTATTCTAAATGTCATTACATTCGATAAATATCAAAGTGACGCTAATTTACTTATAATCTCAGATGAATTTTTTTGATAAAAGCAAGCAGTGTTAAAGAAGCAACTTTGATGTACGTGCCAAGTAGAAGCGAGATATTGATAGTATCTCTGATTTTTTTCCATTGTACTACTATTTGCTGTTTTGCCACGTGAGGCACGAAGTGTCTCTTCGTGCATTCCACTGAGACTCTCCGGGTTAATGAAATCCAGCAGAATTTTCTTGCCTTTCTCAAAGCGTTTTATGGAATACAGAACACAGAACGACAGCAATAACTTCCCTTAAAACGGAAATAAAGCCTGAAGTGTGAAAAATGCTAGATGTTTATTTCTCGCTCTTTTACACTTTTTCTTTTTTTTTCCTCCAGACATCGATGATCCCTTTACAATTCTTTCTGTACGTAAAGCTGGTATTATCAGGCGTGAACCAAAGTTTCTTGTCCATTCAAAAAGGTAACAATGAACCATCCAGATTATTAACGGGCATTATTGTGTAAAAAAGTGTCAATAACAGACGTTGAATGCAAAGTCGCCTTTGCCGGCCGCGGTGGCCGTGCGGTTCTAGGCGCTTCGGTCCGGAATAGCGGGACTGCTACGGTCGCAGGTTCGAATCCTGCCTCGGGCATGGATGTGTGTGGTGTCCTTAGGTTAGTTAGGTTTAAGTAGTTCTAAGTCTAGGGGACTGATGACCTAAGATGTTAAGTCCCATAGTGCTCAGAGCCATTTTGAACCAAAGTCGCCTTTGTATTTTTCACCTTTGATTGAAAGTGTCCTTCTAATGCTCATTCCCTTTTTAATATCAGATCTATGTGCATTGGGCATTCAAGGTTCTCTAAAACTGGTGATACCGCACTAGTCAATTTGCATTCGTAAAACAAGCTCTGAGCACGTCTCTTTCAGTCGTATCTGGTTGCGATATGTTTCTCGATACACATTGTATCTCTCTATGGGAATTTTTTTTTAAACAAATAGGCTAACTCTAAATTCTCTAGCTCTTACATCGTTAATATTGTCTACTCTAAAGCAACATCGTGTGCGCAATGTAGTTTCCCTGTCAATAAAATTTGTTTGAATTCAAAGAAATATTAAAAAGTCACGCGTTTATTGTCACCGTTATTTCTGATATATTTCTACATTGTTTTGCTGCTTTGGTTTTTTACCTTGGTATTTGAAATTAAGACCAAATCAAAGAGTCGTTGGATAAGCGTTCTCTATAGCTTAGTCCTATTCTCTTCAGAATTTCGAACATCTTGCACCATTTTACCTTGTCGAACGCTTTTTCTAGGTCGACAAATCCTATGAAAGTGTCTTGATTGTTCTTCAGTCTTACATCCATTATCAGTCGCAGTGTCGTGACTGCCTCTCTGGTGCCTTTACCTTCCTTAAAGCCAAACTGATCGTCACCTAACAGATCCTCAATTTTCTTTTCCATTCTTATATATATTATTCTCGTCAGTATCTTCGATGCATGAGATGTTAATCTGATTGTCCGGTAGGTCTCACATCTATCTGCCTTTGCTATCTTTGGAATTGTGTGTATGATATTTTTCCGAAAGTCTGATGGTACGTCGCCAGTCTCATAGATTCTACTCACCTAGATGAACAGTCGTTTGGTTGCTACTTCTCCCAATGACTTCAGAAATTCCGATGGAATATTACCTGTCACCTCAGCCTTATTTGATTTCAAGTTCTCCAAAGCCCTCTTAAATTCTGCCTCTAATACTGGATCCCCTATGTCTTCCATGTCAACACTCGTCTCTTCTGCTAGTACTCCATCTGACACGTCTTCCCCCTAATAGAGTCCTTCAGTGTATTCTTCCCGTCTATCTGCCCCCTCCTTTGCGCTCAGCAGTGGAATTCCCACTGCACTCTAAATGTTACCACTGTTGCTTGTAACCCGGCAGCGCACGCGCCTGGAAACGGGACGCACAAACGTAAGACACGTAGCCGTTCTTTTAGACCCTTACAGATTACATCGATTTTTAATTACCATCAGACGACTCTTATTGTTATCTTTTATATGTGCCGACAAGATGGCTTCTTTTAACCAATTTTCAGACATTGTGTTAGTGTGAAGATTTCTCTGTGGTCTGACAGACCAGCTGAGTTTACAGCCGGGTTAATTTCCCCGAATGTTGTTTTCACTTTTCTATATGCTGAATCAGTCTTATCGACGATCATTTCATTTTCAATTTCTTCACATTTTTCCTGCAGCCATTTTGCCTTAGCTTCCCTGCATTCCATATTTATTTCATTCGTAGATTTTTATACTTCCTTCTTTCATCGATCAGATGAAGTATTTCCTCTGTTACCCATGGCTTCTTGGTATTTACCTTCCTTGTTCCTATGTTTATCATCCCAACATCTGTGATACCTGTTTTTAGAGATGTCCACTCTTCTTCACTTAAACTTCCTACTCTGGTATTCACGACCGCAGTATCCACAGCCTTCGCTATCTTCAAGCGTGTCTCATCATTCCTCAGAGCTTCGATATCCCATTTAATTCCCGAATGGTTCTTTCGGGCGGTTCTCTTGAACTTAAGCCTGCTCTTCATCATTACTAAATTGTGATCTGAGTCTATATCGGCTCCTGGGTACGCTCTACAATCTAATATCTGATTTGCGGCCATCTTTTGCATGCACACAAATCTGCGCAGATATCTGTGCTGACAAATCGTAACGTGTGGACCGGCCTTTCCTTGTAAGCGCCAACACACTAAATAAATGCTTTCGTGATTTTTTAGGCAACTTCCACTGTATCTCAGCAGCTGAATTTGATATGTGGGTTTAAGTGACGTCAACTACAAGTGGCAGAAGTCAAGGCAAGTTTAGACATGACAAGTCTGATTATCTCGCCTAGATTCGGCTTGACCTGGGGAGAGTACTTGAGCCAATTGGTGGTACTTGAGCCTAGAGGGTTCTTTTATGTGTGGCCCATTATAAATTATTCATATGTTATTGTTATTATTATGTGTATAGGTTCATTTATATTTCATTCGCCGGCCGGTGTGGCCGAGCGGTTCTAGCGCTACAGCCTGGGACCGCGCGACCGCTACGGTCGCAGGTTTGAATCCTGCCTCGGGCATGGATGTGTGTGATGTCTTCAGGTTAATTAGGTTTAAGTAGTTCTAAGTTCTAGGGGACTGATGACCTCAGCAGTTAAGTCCCATAGTGCTCAGAGCCATATATTTCATTCCAGGTTAAAATATTTCCTTTCATCCAACAAAGAGATGGGACCTAAAAAACTGTCTGGAAGTGCATTTAAAAAACTAAGAAAAGAAAAGCAAAGAACTGCAGTTCTCCTTTCAGAAGAATTGAAAAATTGGCTAAAGCCCAACAAGGAGGTGGACACATGTAACACTGCAACAGATCAAGATGAGAGTAATGCCGATTTTGAATCTGATGATACGGAAACACATCCACATACAAATGATGAGAAGCAACCACAACCATCAACTTCCCATCATATAGCCCCACCAGTTTCAGAAAGCAACTATGAAGAGTACGAATCTTCCACACATAGTTCTTTAGATAAGGAAGTATCAGCAGTTGGTTGTCATGATATACCTCCACTAGAAGAAGACTGTTCACAAGAAATAGATGAAATAGTTTTTAATGATCCAAAAAATGACCTTCTATCCATTGATTACTGATAGTATTCGAACTGTGCTGCTTGAACGTGGCCCTCGAATAGTTGACGTATCAAACTTCAAGTTTCCCGTGTCGGATGGAGATAGACGTTTCGATGGCAAGTGGTTTTACAAAAAGCTCACAAATGGCGAAAATGTGCGAAGAGAACGGCTACTTTATAGCCAGTCGGAAGACTCTCTATTTTGTTTTCCCTATCTCCTCTTTGGGAAGGATCATCGTGGAAAGTCATCTTCATTTTCAGATTTTAATAAAGGCTTCAGTGACTGGAAACACTTAAACCCTCTCATTTACAATCACGAAAACTCGTCCAGCCACAGGTTGTGTTGCATGCAGTGGAAAGATTTGCAAAACCGACTAAAACAAAAGAAAACTGTAGATGATGAAATTCAAGAAAGTATTCAGAAGGAGGTAGAGAAGTGGAGGAACATACTGAAGGTAGTCATAGATGTAATTATATTTTGTGCTAAGAATAATGTACCACTTCGAGGAACAGCAAAGAAAGAAATCATTGGCGAATCAAGTAGTGTTTTTTTAAGCACATTAGAACTAATAAGTCACTATTATCCTAAAGTAGCAGAACATATGGCATAGGTTAAATCAAATAAAAGGGCACGCAGTTACTTTTCCAAAATGAGCTCATAACTTTAATCGGAAGTAACATGAGGCAGAAAATCCTGAATCAAGTAAAAAATGGAAAATACTTTTCGATCATCTTCGACTGCACACCAGACAGTGCTCACATTGAGCAAATGAGCCAAGTTATTAGATCTGTTGACTTGTCAGATGGGAAGTGTCAAGTTAAAGAAAGTTTCATTGACTTTATCAACACTATTGAAAAAACAGGCGAAGGCATTTCAGTAGACATTCTTAAAAAAACTTAAAGAAAATGGACTAAGTATTGATAAATGCAGAGGTCAGGGTTATGATAATGGCAGAAATATGGCTGGAAAATAAATAGCTGTGCAAGGTCAGATCCTCAAACAAAATGATAGTGCTCGGTTTGTACCATGTGCTGAACATACACTCCTGGAAATTGAAATAAGAACACCGTGAATTCATTGTCCCAGGAAGGGGAAACTTTATTGACACATTCCTGGGGTCAGATACATCACATGATCACACTGACAGAACCACAGGCACATAGACACAGGCAACAGAGCATGCACAATGTCGGCACTAGTACAGTGTATATCCACCTTTCGCAGCAATGCAGGCTGCTATTCTCCCATGGAGACGATCGTAGAGATGCTGGATGTAGTCCTGTGGAACGGCTTGCCATGCCATTTCCACCTGGCGCCTCAGTTGGACCAGCGTTCCTGCCGGACGTGCAGACCGCGTGAGACGACGCTTCATCCAGTCCCAAACATGCTCAATGGGGGACAGATCCGGAGATCTTGCTGGCCAGGGTAGTTGACTTACACCTTCTAGAGCACGTTGGGTGGCACGGGATACATGCGGACGTGCATTGTCCTGTTGGAACAGCAAGTTCCCTTGCCGGTCTAGGAATGGTAGAACGATGGGTTCGATGACGGTTTGGATGTACCGTGCACTATTCAGTGTCCCCTCGACGATCACCAGTGGTGTACGGCCAGTGTAGGAGATCGCTCCCCACACCATGATGCCGGGTGTTGGCCCTGTGTGCCTCGGTCGTATGCAGTCCTGATTGTGGCGCTCACCTGCACGGCGCCAAACACGCATACGACCATCATTGGCACCAAGGCAGAAGCGACTCTCATCGCTGAAGACGACACGTCTCCATTCGTCCCTCCATTCACGCCTGTCGCGACACCACTGGAGGCGGGCTGCAAGATGTTGGGGCGTGAGCGGAAGACGGCCTAACGGTGTGCGGGACCGTAGCCCAGCTTCATGGAGACGGTTGCGAATGGTCCTCGCCGATACCCCAGGAGCAACAGTGTCCCTAATTTGCTGGGAAGTGGCGGTGCGGTCCCCTACGGCACTGCGTAGGATCCTACGGTCTTGGCGTGCATCCGTGCGTCGCTGCGGTCCGGTCCCAGGTCGACGGGCACGTGCACCTTCCGCCGACCACTGGCGACAACATCGATGTACTGTGGAGACCTCACGCCCCACGTGTTGAGCAATTCGGCGGTACGTCCACCCGGCCTCCCGCATGCCCACTATACGCCCTCGCTCAAAGTCCGTCAACTGCACATACGGTTCACGTCCACGCTGTCGCGGCATGCTACCAGTGTTAAAGACTGCGATGGAGCTCCGTATGCCACGGCAAACTGGCTGACACTGACGGCGGCGGTGCACAAAAGCTGCGCAGCTAGCGCCATTCGACGGCCAACACCGCGGTTCCTGGTGTGTCCGCTGTGCCGTGCGTGTGATCATTGCTTGTACAGCCCTCTCGCAGTGTCCGGAGCAAGTATGGTGGGTCTGACACACCGGTGTCAATGTGTTCTTTTTTCCATTTCCAGGAGTGTAGTTTAAACCTTATCGGATCGCATGCTGCGGCTGTTTCGCCTCTAATGATTACTTTTTTTGGAACAGTTCAAAAGATATTTACTTTCTTCAGTGGCTCCACAGGAAGGTGGCAAGCTGTGTTAAGTAACTTCGACATTACGTTGAAGGGTCATTGTGACACTAGGTGGTCAACCAAACGAAGAGCAGACGCCGCTTTAAAAAGAACACCGAACGAACTGTATGCAAGTCTGGAGGAAATGGGTGATAATAACGAAGACAAATGGAACCTGGAAACGTCAGTGGGGGCTCAAGGACTCATCAAGCAAATCGACTTCAAATTCCTATGTCTTTTGCATCTGTGGGAAAGGATTCTTGTCTCGATTGACAAAATCAGCAAGTCACTTCAGAAAGACACTGTTGCAGTCGACAAGGCTAGCAAAATGATAAAGGGATTGTCAAATATGATTGAGGAAATCCGAGATGAAGGTATTGGTCCAGCAATCGACTATGCAACAAAGCAAGCGCAAGAAATCGGTATCGATGATAATTTTGCTGAAAAAAGACGGAAGATCATAAGCCAACGCCTTTCAGATTCAAACAAACAAATGCATGATGACTATCTCGACTCAAAACAGGAGTTTCAGGGGGAAAAAAATTTGGTTTATGATCAAATCCTGACAGAACTCACTAAGAGGTATGAGGCAATGGCTTCAATATCTTCAGAATTTTATTTTCTAACGGGAGAAGCTCTAAAAGAAGAGCCAATTGATGTTCTTCTTAAACATGCTGCAGATTTTGGGATTAAATATTCACATGATGTAGATGTAGTTGAGCTGTCACAAGAATTGGAAATTTTTCGAATGCAAGCTAAAGAACTCATTAACGATGTTGAAAAAGCAACACCACTTGACATTCTTAAAAAGATTCAAGAGCTTTCTTTAGAAGATATATATCCGAATATCCAAACAGCTCTTAGAATTTGCTTAACACTTCCTGTTACGGTGGCCTCTTGTGAGCGAAGCTTCAGTAAAATAAAGCTCATCAAGAATTATTTAAGATCAACCATGGGGCAGGCAGTTTGTCAAATTTATCCATTTTATCGATTGAACATGAAGAGGTAGCGAAACTTAACTTACAAGGGAACCTCCCCATCGCACCTCTCTCAGATTTAGTTATAAGTTGGCACAGTGGATAGGCCTTGAAAAACTGAACACAGCTCAATCGAGAAAACAGGAAGAAGTTGAGTGGAGCTATGAAAAAAATAAGCAAAATATACAAACTGAGTAGTCCATGCGCAAGATAGGCAACATCAAGGATGCGTGAGCTCAGGAGCGCCGCGGTCCCGTGGTTAGCGTGAGCAGCTGCCGACCGAAAGGTCCTTGGTTCAATTCTTCCGTCGAGTTGCCGGCAAGGTAGCTTAGCGTATTGGGTCAGGGAGCTGGATGGCCTCTGTAATAAAAAAAACTGAGTGGAAGGATCAACAACGAACTTGAACAGATGTCATGTGACGTCCGCAACGACCAACCACAAGGAGCAACATCGAACAAAATGCAAAAAAAAGTTTAATTTTTAATTTTAAGACAATTATTATCTGCCCGTCCGTCCGTCCAATGCGAGGTAACCGCGCCGTAGTATGGGGACGTTACACCTAAACAAATATCGAAACACACGACGTCAGTCGACTACAGCGCACGGAAGAGAGAGTATTCCTGCTAACGAGGCTTCCTGGCTGGCAGTTGACCGTTCGCTTCTTTGGACGAGAGTGCATTAAATACGTGAGATGTATTCCGTGGGCAATATGAATCCAGCAAATATAGCTCGCCACTTCAATAACAAGGTCAATGAATATTTTCCGAACTGTAAGGAATCGGAAAGTTCCTTAAGGGATCGAACGATTGTCGAACATTTGTAGGATTATTTCCTACATTTGTTGATAAACAGTACGTGTGGTGATGACGATACCTTGCTGATTGCTGCGGGATTGTGTGTACCAGACGATGAGATTGTTGGCGATCCGTACGAAGAAGAAGAGGAAATACTGCGACTTCAATCTGATGGTATTTCTTTGGGTTACATGAAGGAAATGCTCCAATAGCGGTTACTGTCCAAACCAATTAAAAGACGCAAATATAAATTATAGAGTGAAGTAACAAATAAATTTAAGAAATTTAAAGGGATGGAGGAAAAAGCACAATTAAATACTGCAAAGAAGTTGTGGAACGAGGTGGAACCCGAAGACAGAACTGAACAGAGACGTCAATGAACGAACGGACAGATCATAACTTTGCGAAAAATAAAGAAGGTAATCTTTTCACTCGAGGGAAGACTTGAACCAACGACCTTTCGTTCCGCAGCTGCTCATGCTAACCACGGGACCACCGCGCTCCTGACCGTAAACTGTCCTTGATGTTGCCTATCTTGCGCATGGACTACTCAGTTTGTATTGAAAGAGTACAGTACCGCCCGACATTGAAAATAGGTACAACATTTTTCGTTATTCTTGTCAGTACAACATATTTTTTCTAATAATAACTCAATTTCAATTAATACAGCGAAGCCGGATACCGGTGTGGGAAAGAATGACAATTTATTTATTTAATTGATCACATGTGCACTCCCACAAAATAAATCCCTACATCCAGTTTGGTGAGATCTGTGAAATGAATGAATGTATGGTCGTCTGCTAACCGCAGATAGTGAATGTGAATATATGACCATCTTTGAGACGATCTTTTGGCCACCTTTGGTGGAACCAAAGAGATGAAATTTACCGGAGCTTTGAGCGCCTGAAGTGTGGCTGACCAATGGGTAGCATGGTCTTCCCCCACCTCGACGGAGGTGCGAGATGACCTGAAGAACGGCCATGTTTCAGCACTCTGCCGCTGGATCTAGTGTTTTTAAGACCTGTCTTAGGTGTGCTCCGTGAAGTCAAAAGAGTGGAGACATGGTATGCATGTGAAATACTTAAGAGTAGTTTGGAATAATAATTTCTCTATTTCAGGAACTTTTGTGGGGAGAATTAAATGTCAGGCAGGTAATATTAAGGGGATCGTAGTAATCTTCAGAAGTGACCAACGGTCACAATGAAACCACGTGTAGCAATAAGTTGAAATACTTCCGAGTGCTTAAGTTAAGCTTAATTACTAGCGTGTGTACTATAAGTTGGAAACATTTAAGAAATGGCGTGTGCAGGACTTGAAATTAGAGACGAGTACTTCCACGTGGTGAGTATTGTGTGAGTCTCAATCTGTGTATGAGACAAAGGATAAAGAGAAGTACTCGTCCATGGTATCAGTTGAGGACTCGCATGTGTGATGAATATGTTCTTAATATTACTTTGCGTGTTATGTTTCCGTGTGACGCTTGATTCAAACTATAATACTCCGAGAGTGAAGCAAGGTGACTCAGCCGTCTATCCAGCAACGCCACTTGGCTTGCATTGCACAGGAAGACGTGCATATATCCTCCAGAGTACGTAGTAGGAAAGAAAAGTTACGAAGTGGGGCAGTGTCGTGTGAAACAGGGATGAATTTTAATTGAAGTGGGAAAGCTGAAAGTGATGTGATTATAACGTTATGACTATTCCTTGTTTTGTATTCCATGTTGCAGTGTAGTGTATGTCATGTAATTTAAGTATGTGTGGTTTGCATGGGAGAGTAGCAAGGTAGTTTCAGAGGTAGTGGGTTATGCATGTTCCTTTTGTACCGCTCGGTCTGGAGGAAAGTTTCGTGATGATGGTTGTGAGAGTCGAAGTGTGAGATATAGCAAAAGATCCACCATCCTATCCAGAAAGTGCGCTGTAGCGTCAAATAATTACGAGACCATAAGATAGAGAATCACCAATGTAAAGCCATGCCCACTGGGCGGAATTTCTCGTGTGTTATTGTTGTAGGTTATAGAATTTGTGTGTTTAGGTTATAGAATTTATCGGAATAAATAAGATAGTGAAAAGAAAAAGATTGGTGGCCTTTTCCTTCGAATAGTATGTTGTCATGATACCCAGAAGTTATAATGTGTGCGCCATTCATATTCAGTGCGATGTCCACGTGTTGATCAAAGCCGTTGAATAAGAAAGATAATGTGGTATTGCTAGTGCGTAGTGAACAATCAGAGTTGTGTAAATTTTTAATAGTCAGATGTGCGTTATCCGTTTCCGTTGGTTAATATCCAAACAGGAGAATAATTTGTAACTTAATTGTGAGTACTAGAGCTCATGTTACTTGATAAATAAAAAATGAATCCACTCGCTTGGCAGACCACTCATCTTGCAGGCCTGACTACTTGATGCCACAGTATGAGCAAGGCATGTGGGTGCCTTTCAGTATATTTTGCTTATTTTTTTCATAGTTCCATACAACTTCTTCCTGTTTTCTCGATTGACCTGTGTTCAGTTTTTCAAGGTCTATCCACTGTGCCAACTTATAACTAAATCTGAGGGGGGGTGCGATGGGGAGGTTCCCTTCTTAGAGGAATTAATTGATAATTTTGCGAAAATTAATGCCAGGAAAGTAGCATTTAAGTAGATTAACTGAGCTTAATAACAGCGTTAAGTTAAATTTGATATATGTATTCCTAGCAACTCAATGTATTTTGAAATAGACTTTGTAAAATATAACGAGTTTTTGTATTTAAATATGTGTTTCTGTTTCTTAATCCTTTATAACACCTTTGATTCTGGGCTGTAAATTAGTTTCGTTCTATCTCAAATTTCTGTAAATTAACAATACTGCATATATATATATATATATATATATATATATATATATATATATATATATATATATATATATGCCAGGAAACGCCTTCACATTTATTTTCTTGGGACAAGGGAAAACATCAATCTCTCTGTATTGATAAGGGGGTGCATTCTTTGCTTCCAGGGGGGTTCTTTAGACGGCGCCATTTTCAATACTTGCCAGGGGCGCCACATACCTAAGGTATACCACTGGCAGGAATACCCATTTCATTGCCCACTACTTGAAATAAATGTTTTACTGGAAATACTGGCAGCAGTTAGCCATCAGCGACTGGCGTGACAGTATTGCATTCGACGTGCAGCCTGTCCCCTGGCATAGAAATCCATTGAGCGTTACTGGGACGTGGGCCAGCCCTACACTTCCCGTTCACCTCTGCGTCGGAACACGCCTGCCGGCGCGGGACATTGGATTAGCTCGCCATTTATCGACAGGACACATCCCTCTCGACACTCCACTGACTCAGTTAGGCCAGGCGCGCGCATCGACTGTGGTGCAATGCGATTCGCTTGTTCCTCGAACGAAATTAGAATTACGAGGGCTATTCCGAAAGTAAGGTCCGATAGGTCGCGAAATGGAAACCACGGTAAAAATCAAAAATGTTTTATTTGCAACAGTTAGATACACCTTGCAGCTACTTATCTCCATAGTCGCCGACCCGACTTAGACGTGTATCGTAGCGTTGTACCAACTTTCCCATACCCTCGCTATAGAAGGCAGCCGCCAGTGCTCTCCGCCAATTCTCTACGCTGGCCTACGGCTCGTTGTCTTGTGCCGAAATGTTGTCTTCATAACCAGCGGTTCATGTGACCTGAGCTGAAACTCAGAGGGAGACAATTACGGGCTGTATTGTGGGTAATCTCACATTTCCATTTGAAAACGATGCAGGAGCATCTTCATTGCCCCTGCAGAATGCGGCTGAGAATTGTCTTGAAGACGAAACAGCACGACAGTTATGTAATGTTAGCTGCATAGCTTCAGGGGAAATTTCTCACCAGGCCCCCGTACTTGGCGGCAGACACTATTTTCTAGACATCTTTACGCACTCACTGCAAGCTCAGAAATGAGAAGAGCGACGTGATGCTAACTGGGGTTATACTAGAGACACTACCCAACACATCTGTGCAAAGCTTTATCGGATTTTCATAGTCGTTTCCATTTCGTGACCGATCGGACCTTACTTTCGGAATAGCCCTCGTATATATTAATACCTTCAGCTGCTAACGGGCGTTGACATGTATCAACGGGGGCAGGTGACAATGTGTGCCCCGACCGGGACTCGAACCTGGGATCTCCTACTTACATGGCAGACGCCCTATCCATCTGAGCCACCGAGAGCACAGAGGAAGAACAGACACCATATCCATATAAGTATATGTTCCTAGAATAGTGCTCTGGCAGGTCGTTGGGCGCTAGGGGATGGCTGCCGGCGAGCGGTGGCGTCCCGCTGTCTGTGCTGGCTTGTGATGTCCCGCTGTCTGCACCGGTAGACGACCAGACTGCGTGATGTAGTCCCGTCAACTGGTCGTGGCCCGGTTCTGTCGCAGCGGAGGGTCCCCTACACCTGGGCTGCCATAGCTGAGAGTCATTACAGCTGCATTCTCCCTTCGCCCTCGCTGGCTGGCATGGGCCGTGTTCAGAGTCTGCACAATCCTCAAGAGTGGTCAAGTGCCACATTTTCTCACAAAGGTCGTTACATCGATATAATCCATTTGCACGAAAAGAACATAATGATGAATACATTTTTTTTTACTTAATGCATTTATTTATTTTATTGCTAAGGACGCAAATCCAAAATAAATTTAATGACTGCAGGGCCCTGTTAACGTTGTATGGATGTAAATTACGTGGTGTGAGGTGTCTTTGTATGTGGACGTGTTTTTGTTAGTTCTTGGTTAGTACTCCTCCTGTCATGCACAGTAATTTTACGCTGGCGCTACCTCTATACCTCCAACAAACGTGCAGACTTCTCCCAATACTAAATACTAACTTATTGTACTACCCTATGCTTCTGCTAATACTACCGAAGCGAATTTTCATGCATTTTATTCCTGGTATACTCCTCTTTTATTTTCCGATGTCCGGTGGTGGTGTCTGCTGTAGAGATGGGCAAAACTGTTCTTTTCAGAGATTGGATCAGAACTGTTCGCTCCCTGAAATGAATTAGCTCTTTTTCATGACTCACCACTCACTTACAATAGAAAATAAATGGAAGGCACATTGCCCTTTAAACTTGGTTTATTCCAGTACTATACCTGTATTTTGATCTTATTTGATCCTATTTTGAAGTAACACAGATAATGAGTAAGAATTTTGTATTGTTTATTGAAATTTCCACGATATAACAAAGTTTTTGATTATTGATTTATTTTGCACTATCGTGGTTTTTTGGGTGATCGGAAAATGTTGTAACTTGAGATTTACATTAACAATATATTTGGCTATAATGTATTAAAATTTCATTAACCTCATACAAATACATCGCAAGCCATATATTTTTAAAGTTAACGTTTCCTTCCGAAGACGCCTAAAATCGCAAAATCCGTACCAGAATAAGAAAAAAAAATATAAATTTGACTGTAAAACGAAAGTGCTGCATATAGCCTTACGCAGAATAAAACAAGGAAAATATTGGTGTATCACATTTTGCGATACATTTATCGGTTCGCTCGTAATTAAGGCGTAAATTCGAGTATCCATAATAAAAATCCTATGGTAAGAGGAGTCATCAGGAACCTAATCTAATCAGTTTAAACAAATAAAAATAAAATAAAAACGATTGATGTATCCATAACATAATAATGTAATATACATAGCGGTATTACTACGAAGAACAATATCCAGTAGAGAGGAACTCCGATGCAGAGGCGCTGAGTCGAGCAGGTCGAGCCGCGAGCTGTAGTACTGCATGAGCTGAGACCGCAGAGACCAGAGTGACACCTGAGTCGCTTTGCTCAACGCTCTGGCTAGAGTCGAGACGGTGGGGTGAGCGTTGAGCGGGCGAGTTCCGAGGGTGGGGGGAGCTCACCCGCTCCGAGCCAAATCGTCGGTTCCCTTGCGAGCAGGTTTTTGCAAGTAGTTCCTATGTTATCCGCTAGGTGGCTCTCTGTCCTGTTGCTCGCATCAACTGCCCAGAGGGCAGGACGTGCGACTGAAACGATCGCCGACAGAGTGCGATGCGAAGTTAAGCTGCGCCAGACACTGCACACGGCAGACGACGCACAGAGACGGCACGGCATATGTGAAACACAAAATCCAATGGGGCACTGCACAATGCAGGCAGCCAAGGTAGAAGCAGGGCAGAGGCCGGCGCTGGCTGTGTTGTGTGGCGTGCACTGTGCTCTGACCAGCAGAGGCGCTGCTGATATGCTCCGTCTCTCTCTCTCTCTCTCTCTCTCTCTCTCTCACTGCCGTGGGAAACGTTTGGAGCTACCGTTCTTTTTTTCTGAATCACTGATTGTTCACTCCTTTGAAAGATTCAACTCTATGAATTAGTTCAAGAGCGGATCCCCCATCTCTAGTCTGCTGACGCTGAAGTGGCCAGGAAGAGCCGTCTACTCACTCATGCGCTGGTGATTTGGCTGAAAACTTTGAAGTGGAATTTCATGATTGTGTACACGTAATTGTACGTAGTACAAGGATGCCTCCTGTCTCCTCTGTTAGGATCGCTGCTGCTGAAATGAAACACGAGCATTATGCGTTATTTATATCTATAAATAAATATTTTTCTAATTTAACTCTCATCCATGCTCCATCATTTCGTTTCTGCTTCTTATATCCGGGTCTGGGGTTCGCCACTCTACCATGACTTCTACTTGTCCGTGCTAATTCCCCATACACAATATTTCGCCGACGGCGCTCACATGGAGCTGGCAAAATTCCACCAAGAGACAGGCTATGTGCCGACCGCTGTGACCAGCGGTTCTAGGCGCTTCAGCCTGGAACCGCTCGACCGCTACGGTCGCAGGTTCGAATCCTGCCTCGGCCATGGATGTGTGCGATGTCCTTAGGTTAGTTAGGTTTAAGTAGTTCTAAGTTCTAGGGGACTGACGACCTCAGATGTTGAGTCCCATAGTGCTCAGAGCCATTTGAACCATTTTGAACAGGCTAGGTCGCACGACAGGCGATGGCTCATATCACAACGAGTCTTTAGCGTCGACACGCGCCTAAAGCGTGGATTGCTAACACCATGCGAAACACATCCGAAAATCGAGACGCACATGCTCTATGGCACGATTTGCCGTCTAGACACCACGGAAAACATAAAGTGACACACATCTGTCCCTTGGACAGTGTACAAGAAACCACGGAAACTAAACAGAAACAATTTTATCGACCATGGTGAGGATTGTGAAGGTTCTTCTACGAGAATGCTATGACAATACGACGCTCAGTTGCGGAAATCGGACAATTGTGAGGCCCAAAGCAATAATGACAGTATTAAGTTGTTTGGAGTATTCAGTACTGCAACGTGCCTGGTTTGGTATGCCACAAAAAGTGCCAACTGGTGATTACATATAACTGGCAACGGAATTTTAATTCAGTCTGACACCTTCCAGTAAATTTTGGCGTGAAGATGTCACAAATACGCAACTCATTTGACCACGTTCAGGAATAATTAATGCTGAAAACTAATGGAAATAACAAACAAAATAGCACCGAAATACAACAAATGGAAAATTACGCTAAGCAACACAATATCAACATTAAATTGCGTTAAACAAGTCGTTCGTGGACACTCTTTACATACTGCACCTTTTCTTCCCGTTGCAGTTCTCTTGTGTCTTAGTACTCTAACAGGTTAATATCGCTCGTTCCGATAGTTTCTGCGGCATTGTTTCGAGCTGAGTCCGCAGCGGCTGTGTGTCAATTCCTGTTTGAATTTTCTCTGCGTGACCCCTGAGATGAGTTAGGTGCCCTCAGTTCCACACATTCGCTACGTTGGTCATTCCATTGACCTTGACAGTTGTATGTCCTGCTATTGCTTTGTTGTTGTTCCCTAGAATCCCGTTGGCCCTGGTTCGAGTTCTGTTGCTCTCTTCAGTTTCCGTTTCGTCGGTAGTAGTAGTTGTTGTTATGATTATAATTTCCTTGTCTTCTATTTTCCCATGATGGCTAGTTATTCCGAAGTTTGAATTTTGGTTGCGATTCGATCGATGTTTTCCCCCATTTCGTCCATCGTCATTCCTCTCTGGCAAATCTGGCCAGTTACGGTCATTATTTCTATTTCTTTCCCGCGAGTTGTGAATTTCATACACGTACTCGAGTTCACACAGCGCACTCTTGAAAGCTTCGATTGAATCGCTGCATCTACCGATGAGCAGTAGCTGGTAACGCAAAGATAATTTCATGTAGCAGTTCCTTGTAATTTCATTGCGACTGTACGGTTGATCCAAGAATCGGTTCTTCTTGACCAGGAACTCAGAATTTGACAGGACTGCGGAATCCTGAAGCTTCTAAGTCCTTTCCTAACAAGATCTCCTGTTTTATCCTCTCCTGTGTGTCTTGCGACCAATATGTGCTAAGGAATGCGTCCTTAAATTCTTGGTAGGAGTGACAATTCTCTGCAACTCCGCGCATATATTCTGCAGTCGACCTTTCTAAGAAACCAAAGATAAACTGGAGCTTGTACTTCAGTGGCCAAGATTCTGGTTGCACCTGATCGTACTGTGGCATCCAGGTCATTGAATGTAATGCGTTGTTTGCCTTCTCGTAGACTTTAAAATTCTGGATAGTCAAGAAAAGTTCGTGGTAGAAAGGTTCGACGTATCCGCCGTTCGAATTTTCCCTCTCGTCTGCAGCGCGTGATTCCATGTATCCGTGCCCAAACGATCCTCGTGCACTGTTATGGTGTCCCCTCGTGTTGTCAGATTCACGTAATAACATTTCTGACCACCGTAGACTGACAATTGTTTTCCGACTCGGTCTCTGACATGCGGCGTGGTACCGACGGAGCATTTTCTATTACGCGTTCCGCCGCGGCATGAGCATATTCCGCTGCATTCGCCCATGTGCAGGGGGTGTGTCCTCATATAGCCGTTCGGAGAGTCGTAAAACATTTTCTTCACTTCTGCGATCCTCTCGATGGCGCTCTACCGGACGAATTTGTGTTTGCAATTGCGCGGCCCGCTCATGTGCATGCCGAACGTCCTTAGCCAATTCGTTTCGTTACGCGGCGGCTCGGGACTGCTGATGTTTAACTTCAGATATTTCGGCCTGTTTGATTTCTATCTCTCCAATTCGCTTCGTCGTCTCACTCATTTTTTCCTGCGTTTCTTGAACTGTTTTCTTTTTTCCCCTTGCTTTTGGAGAACTGCAAGTGCCACCTGTGTTCTTGCCAGTTTAACTTGTTCTTTTCCCGCTGATGCATCCTTTCGTGCTATTTACGCTACCAGTCGCACTGTTTCGGCATCGCACTTCGCCTGGTCCGTGACCTCACGGGTTTCTACAGTCGTTTTCTTGACATTCTCTAGTTCTTCTTGGATTCCTGCCATCTCTTTCTTGACTCCATATGTTCCGTCTGTGACCGTCCTTATGACTAATTTGTGTCTTTCCTCCTCTTCCTCTCGTCTCTTTTCCTCTGCCTCTTGTCTCTTCCTTTCTGCCTCTTGCTTGAATTTCGAGAGAGCCTCAAACTGATATCCACCGCTAACGCCTTCCGGACTAGATGATCGAGATTCTATCATTCTGTGACGTTTCATACGTGATTCTGGTCTGCCAGTTTCACTGATGGTGCGTCTCGTACCAGCAGAGCCTACATTTCGTTCTGCTTCGGTCTCCCGTTCACTTTCGTCGTCTGACTGAGACATGACGTCCCGCTCTGCAGGTTCTACATTCGACATTTCTGTCCGGTCTGCAACTGCATTTACCTGATAATCCTGCGTAATATCTGCCTAGTCACCGATAATAATCTGACGTGGATCCATGGTTAACAAAACACAATTACTCCCGCTACTCTGTAGCAAACGTGCCTTGCTTCTCGTGAGCATGCACTCTAATTCTGACCCAAAAGAATTTAAACACTACTCACTACTATGCCACATACATTCTACTCTAAATTACGCTCACGTGGGTAACTGATTCCTCGTTCCTGACAACGAATTCAAATAACAGCACGCTTCTCTATGCTAACAAACAAAAATCACAATCTATTTTAACAAATCAGAACAACGCCGTTCGCCTCAGAAACAATCAAGTGACACCGAAGTCACAACCACAACATGAAAATACACACATACAATAATTTAATATTAGTACTATGCCTAGGCGGCAGCAACGCGAACCTATTCTACCCAGTGCATCATATTAATAATGGGGAATAGAAACCTCATTATGCAACATTATCTACGATCTGACGGTCACAGAAGGTGCCATCAATTCAAAATTCTGCACAAGGAACATCAAATTAAATGACTACGCTAGGCAACACGATCTGACAGTCACAGAAGGTGCCATCAATCCGAGATCCTGGCAGGGGACGCCACAATGAAAGTTGTCCTGGCATGTGACGCCACAGCAGTGTGCGATTTGTGGTTTTACCAGTAGGGGGGGGGGGGGGATGTCTTAGGGAGTTAGTATAATTATATATGTTACTAGCTTGGACCGTGGCGTTACCCATGGTTAAACAGTTATTTATAAATAGATGTTAAGGCCGAAACTCATTATTCACGCGTATGCACTATCAGAAAAGCCATCCCTTGTTGTATCTTTAAAAGTACGTTATAGGTAAAGCTTATTTACAGAATCATCTACATACAGGTATACGAGGGGAATTAAAAAAGTAAAGGCACATTTGTGAAAAGCTGTATTTATTCTGATGATAGAAAACTGAAACATGCGTTATTTTGCTACGTAACCTCCCTGGACTTCAATGCAGTTTTCCCGACGTTTTACGAGGTTTTTTTTTTTTTATTTCATCAGATAATACGTTTATCGGTTGCATCTGTAACCAATTTTGCACCGCATCAATGACGTCTTCATCAATTTCAAATCCTCTTCCCTGTTGTGCTTCCGTTAAGGGTCGAAACATGGGAAAATCGCTTGGAGACAGGTCTGGACTGTATGGTGGATGTTCCAGCACCTCGAATCTGAACTCCTTTATTGCGTCAGCTGTCCGTTTGGCAGAAAGTGGGCGAGCGATATCTTGCTGCAGGATGACACCTCTTCACAGTTTTCCACGACGTTTGGATCTGATTGCAGGTTTTAGTTTCGTACGCAACACATCACATCCACCATACAATATAGACCTGGCTCTAAAGCCTCGTTTACGCTGGGGCGACGTCTTGCAACATTGTGGCATGCTACGGAAATGTGGCGTGCGTCGTCTTGTCGTTTAGTTCTAAATGTTTTGAAATGCTTATCTACTACATAACACTTTTTCAAAATTAATAATCAAAAATATTAATAGTATTTATAGTAAACTTTCAGTGTTCGGCTCCACAAATTTAAATTATATGTAAAGTTTTACTCCAGTGCGTGGGAAATAAACATCCCAGGTTGGGATGTATAAACTAAAACCAGAGGAGGGGATGGTCTGATGCAGAGGGGGGGGGGGGGGGGAAATCCCCCCCCATCCCCCCCTGCAAATCGCACACTGCGCCACAGTGAAAGTTAACTCGTGGTGCTGACTATTTAAAATTATTGAGAATGTGGTAAAATTTACTAGCAACATTTATTTTTTTAAAGAAAAACAGACATAAATTAAAGTTTTGATTTAATACAGTAACAACTAACAGTTGGGTTAAGAGAACAATGGACAAGGGTCATGGGTAGCAGAAGTGAGTCAAGTACTCTGGCCTTAAAAATGTGGATAACGCAATCTGAATTGATCTGATCCTGGACAGACTTTGGTTGATAATCTACAGAAGTCCATGTAGGTGCAGCTGAGAGCAAGTGGCGATTGAGATCTGTATGCACTGACAAGGCCGGAGTAGCAGTACGTTAGCTTGTTTGCTTCATGCAGCGATGTAACTTTTAGCTGGCGAGATGTGTGCGGTAGAGGACAGGGCTTCGATCAGAAGATCACTTCCAGACCAAAGTCCAGAACCCGAGTGCCTTGCACCTTTCCAGATAAAAAAAATTCCGTTTTGCCGCAAAGTGCACGAACGGCACCGCCTTCACCACGTCTTGAGCCAATCACAGGGCTTAAGAAGCGCTAAATCTTCCCTCCTACACGACAGCACAAACTCATGTTGAACCAGCGCAAGAGTTAAGAAACCTGCATCTCCGGAAAATAAAGACACCGCCAATTACTGGCGTTTTTTAAGTTTTCGCAGAGGGAGAAGATGTTTTCCTCCGAAGTCGCGTCGCTTCCCATGGCAACAGGCGAACAGATACAATCTTAAAGATCTTTATCCTAATCGCCTGTGCCTTGGAGCATGTTAGTCCTAGCTATGAGGTGTAATAAAGATTTTATCTCTAAATGTTTCTCAGATGGCAGTGTTTCTCATACAACCGAGGCGGCTGATGGAAGTGAGTCACAGGCCTATCTGCAGTATCGGCAAACACAAAAACTTGTAAATTTTTATTACGCTTGGCTCTGCACACAATGCCTGGTTTATGACTCCACTGTGTAGACATGTCCCTTCAGTCCGTCGTCCCCAGCCCAGCCTTTGGCTGGCACCAATGCAGGTATAGTGGCATTGTCCTACTGGAGACCTGTCTCGACTATGGGCTGCACTGTCTGTCCTGT
This sequence comes from Schistocerca nitens, assembly GCF_023898315.1. Classification (NCBI taxonomy): domain Eukaryota; kingdom Metazoa; phylum Arthropoda; class Insecta; order Orthoptera; family Acrididae; genus Schistocerca; species Schistocerca nitens. The sequence continues at coordinate 720,485,031 of NC_064616.1, forward strand.
ATGGCTTTGGGCCTGTCCGGCAAGATTTACTGATGGATGGGCTTGCTGCCAATTGATTTCAACTTCCAACATGCCATTTCTACGAACTAAGAACCATAAAAAAACCTCATGATTTTAGCGCCCTACCAGGCTCCATTAACGTCTGCTCAGGCCGTTAACTTTCTAGAGTCTCGCTTAAGGTGTGTAAAGTTGTAAGAGAATCTTCAATAATTTTCTGTATACGAAATATAGGTGAGAGAGTAACTTGGCGTCTCTCAACTTTCCTATCTCTATTTCCAATTCCACGATGCCTTCGGTATTAGCTACATTAGTGGCAATACCGTGTATCTTTACACTCACTTTTCCATTAATCTGTCATTCACATAAACTACGTTTGTTTACCAGACTCACCTTCACTGTGCTATCAGTCAGTAGCTTGATCGCTTTCCACTTAGCTTCTCTACAACTTACTCTTACATACTTATTATTATTCGTGCATCCCTCCCCACACACTCCTCCCACTATTGGTTGGTAATTCAAAATTTGCCAGGAAATTCAAATTTTCGCGGTAAATTCAAATTTTTACAGCAAATTACAATGTCAGTTACATTACAGAGGATATAATAATAATAATATATTTGTGAGAATGAATGTAGGGTACTCTCTGGAGGATCAACAACTACATGTGCAATTACATAATAATACTACACAGATTATGTATACTGACCCATTTTAAAAAATCGTAAACATCTATATGCACAGCTATAGGTCTATTACACAACGCTAAACAAATCACAATAGATGGCGGCCAAAGACAACTATCAGTCGTAAGAAACATCACTGAGACACTTCTATGTGCCACTCATGCGCCAAGTGGCGGCTGTTGGAATCTCTGTGCATAGTGACTGGCCCTCAGACTGCACGCTCCTGTCATTTAGCAACCTCTGCATTAACTACTAAGGCCTTGCAGAGGTAGGTGGTCTTTGTTTGTGCGGCCTGTGCTGAGTGCCCACCGCTGCAGGTAGGCACTTTTGATCCCAGTGGCAGCTCTGTCGCTCGCTTGCGGCATGTTATAATTCCCAAGTAGTGGCTTGCTTTGTTGTTGACTGGCAGCTCTGTGACATCTATGGAATACCTGCACACTGACCCCCTGAGCTGGGGAGAAACAGTGAATGAAGTGCCTCCAGCCTTCTCAGAAAGGCCACAAGGTATATTTCTCAGAATGAAAAGAGCAGTCTCTGGCTTCCAAAAACATGTAGCAGGTTGTTCAGAGACATTCCTCAGCTTGCCCAGCGTCCTATTCTTGTTGGCACGACTGGGCATTTAAAAGTCAGCAGGGGAAAATACCAGGATGTTTCACTGACAATGAATGAAGTGCTTCCTGGAAGGGCAGGTGCCTTCTTCAGTGCTACTGACCAACTGTAATACCAACAAACAATGATGTGCTTCCTATCCCACCTACTGACCGAAATGCTCTGTGATGTGTTTTCGAGATACTCCAGAAAGGCAACCCTGTGAACAATAGCAAAATACCTGGAATGAGATTTTCACTCTGCAGCGGAGTGTGCGCTGATATGAAACTTCCTGGCAGATTAAAACTGTGTGCCAGACAGAGACTCGAACTCGGAACCTTTGCCTTTGGCGGGCAAGTGCTCTACCAACTGAGCTACCCAAGCACGACTCACGCCCCGTCCTCACAGCTTTACTTCTGCCAGTACCTCGTCTCCTACCTTCCAAACTTTACAGAAGCTCTCCTGCGAACCCTGCAGTACTAGCACTCCTGAAAGAAAGGATATTGCGGAGACATGGCTTAGCCACAGCCTGGGGGATGTTTCCAGAACGAGATTTCCACTCTGCAGCTGAGTGTGCGCTGATATGAAACTTCCTGGCAGATTAAAACTGTGTGCCGGACCGAGACTCGAACTCGGAACCTTTGCCTTTCGCGGGCAAGTGCTCTACCAACTGAGCTACCCAAGCACGACTCACGCCCCGTCCTCACAGCTTTACTTCTGCCAATACCTCGTCTCCTACCTTCCAAACTTTACAGAAGCTCTCCTGCGAACCCTGCAGAACTAGCACTCCTGAAAGAAAGGATATTGCGGAGACATCGCTTAGCCACAGCCTGGGGGATGTTTCCAGAATGAGATTTTCACTCTGCAGCGGAGTACCTGCATAAATCCCAACATGATAGCCGCATCAAATAAAGTATCTCAAAACTTCAAAACCATTTTGTCACTGCTCTACTGCCACATATCCTTAGTTATACCACTCTAACAGAAGTCACGTATTCGCTCTTGTTATCTGGGAATACTTAGAAACAGCACAATAATGGAAAGGGAAGCCTGTCACTTGTCGACTGCTAACTCTGTCCACTGACTGATGTCCACAACTGAGCTGTGACGGAAGTCCTCTGCAGTAAATGAGACAGATATCTAACAATTAATCCATATTGGGTGCTTCAGAGCTCGAAATATCAGTTAATATTTCACGCCTGCCAGTGTAATGATTAGATTTGATGGTTCGATATTGCAGTGCCAGGAACACTGCATCGTTCTTAACAACACAGGACTGCAATATCGTGTTTATCCGCCGATACCAGGCAGTGACTTCCAATTAAAATATCCTCCCCCTGTACAGGAATTACATAATGTGTACGAGTGCTATTTGTGACGCATGAACGACGACGTATGGAAGTTTAAGTCTGGCTCTGAGTCGTGCACGGGTAGTTAAAGGGTTTAAGGCGACAGCTCGCTTAAAGCGGGAAATGCGGGGTCGAGTCCCGGTCCGGCAAAGATTTTTATTGTCGTCATTCCATTACACAGTTGTCGGTTGTCCATATTCGCAACTGCGAATACACTACTGGCCATTAAAGTTGCTACACCACGAAGATGACGTGCTACAGACGCGAAATTTAACCAACAGGAAGAAGATGCTGTTATATGCAAATGATTAGCTTTTCAGAGCATTCACACAAGGTTGGCGCCGGTGACGACACCTACAACGTGCTGACATGACGAAAGTTTCCAACCGATTTCTCATACACAAACAGCAGTTGCCCGGCGTTGCCTGGTGAAACGTTGTTGTGATGCCTCGTGTAAGGAGAAGAAAAGCGTATCATCACGTTTCCGACTTTGATAAAGGTCAGATTGTAGCTTATCGCGATTGCGGTTTATCGTTTGAGAGACACTGCTGCTCGCGTTGGTCGAGATCCAATGACTGTTAGCAGAATATGGTATCGGTGGGTTCAGGAGGATAATACGGAACGCTGTGCTGGATCCCAACGGCCTCGTATCACTAGCAGTCGAGATGACAGGCATCTTATCGGCATGGCTGTAACGGATCGTGCAGCCACGTCTCAATCCCTAAGTCAACAGATGGGGACGTTTGCAAGACAACAACCATCTGCACGAATAGTTCGACGACGTTTGCAGCAGCATGGACTGTCAGCTCAGAGACCATGGCTGCGGTTACCCTTGACGCTGCATCACAGACAGTAGCGCCTGCGATGCTGTACTCAATGACGAACCTGGGTGCACGAATGGCAAAACGTCATTTTTTCGGATGAACCCAGGTTCTGTTTACAGCATCATGATGGTCGCATCCATGTTTGGCGACACCGTGGTGAACATACATTGGAAGCGTGTATTCGTCATCGCCATACTGGCGTATCACCCGACGTGATGGTATGGGGTGCCATTGGTTACACGTCTCGGTCACCTCTTGTTCGCATTGACGGCACTTTGAACAGTGGACGTTACATTTCAGATGTGTTACGACCCGTGGCTCTACCCTTCATTCGAGCCCTGCGATACCCTACATTTCAGCAGGATAATGCACGACCGCATGTTGCAGCTCTTGTGCGGGCCTGGTCAATGTTGGCCGAGCAACTGGCTCGTCACAATACGCCAGTCATTACTCTTGATGAACCGTGGTATCGTGTTGAAGCTGCATGGGCAGCTGTACCTGTACACGCCATCCAAGCTCTGTTTGACTCAATGCCCAGGCGTATCAAGGCCGTTATTACGGCCAGAGGTGGTTGTTCTGGGTACTGATTTCTCAGGATCTATGCAATCAAACTGCGGGAAAATGTAATCACATGTCAGTTCTAGTATAATATATTTGTCCAATGTATACCCGTTTACCATCTGCATTTCTTCTTGGTGTAGCAATTTTAATGGCCAGTAGTGTACATTTCATGTATTTAATGGCTCGTTGACGTTTTTTCTTTACAATAATCTTGCTAACAGTGGTCTACGGCGGTGTGACTCCTGTGAGATACCTACGTCTATATACACAGCCCACCAGCTACTGTATGGTGCATGTCGGAGGATAATTTGTACCTTTGCTAATCGTTTCCTTTCCTGTCCCACTCGAAAATAGAGGGAGTGAAAATGACTGTCTATATGCCTCCATACGAGCTTTAATTTCTCTTACCTTATCTCTGTACGTTGGCGACACTAGAAACGTTCTGTAGTCAGAGTCAAATGCTGGTTCTCTATATTTTCTCAGTGGTATTTCGCAAAAAAAAAAACATCGTCTTCCATCCAAGGATTCCCATTTGAGTTCCGAAGCATCTCCGCAATACTCAAGTGTTGATTGAACCTACTGCTAACAAATCTATAGGCTCTCCTCTCAATTGCTTCGATATCTTCCTTCAGTGCGACCTGGTGTGAACCCCAAACACTCGATCAGAACTCAAGAATGGATCGCACAAGTGCTGCACGGGGTGGTTCATTGATCGTGACCGGGCCAAATCTCTCACAAAATAAGCGTCAAACGAAAAAACTACAAAGAACGAAACTTGTCTAGCTTGAAGGGGGAAACCAGATAGCGATATGGTTGGCCCGCTAGTTGGCGCTGCCATAGGTCAAACGGATATCAACTGCATTTTTTAAAAATAGGAACCCCCATTTTTTATTACGTATTCGTGTAGTACGTAAAGAAATACCAATGTTTTAGTTGGACCACTTTTTTCGCTTTGTAATAGATGGCGCTGTAATAGTCACAAACATATGGCTCACAATTTTAGACGAACAGTTGGTAACAGGTAGGTTTTTTAAATTAAAATACAGAACGTAGGTACGTTTGAACATTTTATTTCGGTTGTTCCAATGTGATACATGTACCTTTGTGAATTTACCATTTCTGAGAACGCATGCTGTTACAGCGTGATTACCTGTAAATACCACATTAATGCAATAAACGCTCAAAATGATGTCCGTCAACATCATCTACATCTACATTTACACTCCGCAAGCCACCCATCGGTGTGTGGCGGAGGGCACTTTACGTGCTACTGTCATTACCTCTCTTTCCTGTTCCAGTCGCGTATGGTTCGCGGGAAGAACGAATGCCGGAAAGCCTCCGTGCGCGCTCGAATCTCTCTAATTTTACTTTCGTGATCTCCTCGGGAGGTATAAGTAGGGGGAAGCAATATATTCGATACCTCATCCAGAAACGCACCCTCTCGAAACCTGGACAGCAAGCTACACCGCGATGCAGAGCGCCTCTCTTGCAGAGTCTGCCACTTGAGTTTGCTAAACATCTCCGTAACGCTATCACGCTTACCAAATAACCCTGTAACGAAACGCGCCGCTCTTCTTTGGATCTTCTCTATCTCCTCTGTCAACCCGACCTGATACGGATCCCACACTGATGAGCAATACTCAAGTATAGGTCGAACGAGTGTTTTGTAAGGAACCTCCTTTGTTGATGGACTACATTTTCTAAGGACTCTCCCAATGAATCTCAACCTGGCACCCGCCTTACCAACAACTAATTTTATACGATCATTCCACTTCAAATCGTTCCGTACGCATACTCCCAGATATTTTACAGAAGTTACTGCTACCAGTGTTTGTTCCGCTATCATATAATCATACAATAAAGGATCCTTCTTTCTATGTATTCGCAATACATTACATTTGTCTATGTTAAGGGTCAGTTGTCACTACCTGCGCCAAGTGCCTATCCGCTGCAGATCTTCCTGCATTTCGTTGCAGCTTTCTCATGCTGCAACGTCTCTGTATACTACAGCATCATCCGCGAAAAGCAGCATGGAACTTCCGACCTCAATGCATTTGGCAATACGTGTAACGACATTCCCCTCAACAGCGGGTAGTTCGCCTTCCGTAATGTTCGCACATGCAATGACGATGTGCTGACTCATGTTGTCAGGCGTTGTCGGTGGATCACGATAGCAAATATCCTTCAACTTTCCCCACAGAAAGAAATGCGGGGACGTCAGATCCGGTGAACGTGCGGGCCATGGTATGGTGCATCGACGACCAATCCACCTGTCATGAAATATGCTTCAACTGCCAGACATCCATCATGTTGGAAGTACATCGCCATTCTGTCATGCAGTGAAACATCTTGTAGTAACATCGGTAGAACATAACGTAGGAAATCAGCATACATTGCACCATTTAGATTGCCATCGATAAAATGGAGGGCCAATTATCCCTCCTCCAATAATGCCGCACCATACATTAACCCGCCAAGGTCGCTGATGTTCCACTTGTTGCAGCCATCGTGGATTTTCCGTTGCCCAGTAGTGCATATTACGCTGGTGTACGTTACCGCTTCGCCGGCCGATGTGGCCGTGCGGTTCTAGGCGCTTCAGTCTGGAAACGCGTGACCGCTACGGTAGCAGGTTCGAATACTGCCTCGGGCATGGATGTGTGTGATGTCCTTAGGTTAGTTAGGTTTAAGTAGTTCTAAGTTCTAGGGGACTGATGACCACAGATGTTAAGTCCCATAGTGCTCGGAGCCATTTGAACCATTTTTTACGTTACCGCTTCGTCGCTAAATAGAAAGCGTGCAAAAAATCTGTCATCGTTTCGTAATTTCGCTTGTGCCCAGTGGCAGAAATGTACACGACGTTCAAAGTCGTCGCCATGCAATTCTTGGTGCATAGAGATATGCAATCGATGTTGATGTAGCATTCTCAACACCGACGTTTTTGAGATTCCCGATTCTCGCGCAGTTTGTCAGCTACTGATGTGCTGATTAGCCGCGACAGCAGCTAAAACACCTACTTGGGCATCATCATTTGTTGCAGGTCGTGGTTGACGTTTCACGTGTGGCTGAACACTTCCTGTTTCCTTAAATAACGTAACTATGCGGCGAACGGTCCGGACACTTGGATGATGTCGTCCAGGATACCGAACAGCATACATATCACACGCCCGTTGGGCATTTTGATCACAATAGCCATACATCAACACGATATTGACCATTTCCGCAATTGGTAAACGGTCCATTTTAACACGGGTAATGTATAACGAAGCAAAAACCGTCCGCACTGGCGGAATGTTACGTAATACCACGTACTTATATGTTTGTGACTACCACAGCACCATCTTTCACAAAGCGAATATGTAATAAAAATGGGGGTTCCTGTTAAAAAAAAACGCAGTTGACATCCATTTAACCTATGGCAGCGCCATCTAGCGGGCCAACCATAGCGCAATTTGGTTTCCCACTTCAAGCTAGACGAGTTTCGTACTTTGTAGTTTTTTCGTTTGATGCTTGTTTCGTGAGATATTTGGACCAATCACAATCAATGGACCACCCTGTATAGGCTGTCTCATTTACGGATGAACTACACTTTCCTAAAATTCTCCTAATAAACCGAAGTCGACTATTTGCCTTCCCTACAACTGACCGAACGTGATTGTTCCATTTCATATCGCTTTGCAACGTTGCGCCTAGATAGTTAATCGACATTTCTCTGTCTAATCGACGTGACTGTGTCAAGCAGTGCACTACCAAAACTGTATTCGAACATTATTGGATTGTTTTTCCTAGTCATCTGCATTAATTTAATTTTTTCTAAATTTAGAGCAAACTGCCATATATTACACCAACTAGAAATCCCTTTGGTCAAAGAACAGAATTCGTGGCCTCCTACAACTACCCAACGTTAGAACTTTATCAGCGGCCTCTGTTGACTTATTCTGATAAAAAAATACGTCTACAGTATCACAATGCATTTATATCCTCTCAGACCTTATGCCGCACACATCTTCTGGAACCTCATGCCACTTGGAGTGCTTTTAGTGTGGTTTACAGTCTACTGGCTATGTTGTTCAGGCTATAGGAACACTGACTTTATAGCCATCAGTAATTCTTTAAACAATTAATTACAGGTTTCCTACGTGTTCTGAGACTGTCAAAAGCGTTTGATTGCGTAAATCAGAACATCTTTTCAAGTAAATTAGAAGATGGTTCAAGCCATATCTACCTAACAAGAAACAAAAGGCTTCGCTAAGAAATAGTCTTCATATGAATGCGAACTAATTACGTGAGTTGTCCTACAAGGTTCCATGTGAGGGCGTATATGTTTCCTTGTATGTTTATTACTGTCCTTTCAACAGTAAAGTTACCATATGTTAACACTGTTTTGTTTGTAGATAATAAAAACATTGTAATAAGTAGAAAATCACATTTATTTTATAAAGAGATAATAGTGAAATTTTCTTGGACGTTAGGAAATGATTTCAAGCCACCTCACTGCAACTAAGCCATGAAAAAAAAAAAAACAGAAATATATTCAAAACCTGGGAAAGGTTTCCACCTAGCGGATACAAAAATATACGGGCCTGCAGACAGAAGAAGTTGACTATGTTAAATACTCGGTATTAAAACTTAATATTAAATGCAACTGGCACGATCACACAGCAAAACGCTTAAAATTTTTTTGTTTCCGTACAAATAATGTCAGACATAGGTGATACACCGAAAAAGAACTGACGTTCTTTACTTAGTACCATTGGATAACGTCATGGGGTATTTTGGGACAAATGACACAGCCAAGTTAAAGTTTTCTGGATCCAAAAGCGTGTAATATGAATCACTTGTGGTGTAAATTCAAGAATGTCTTGCACAAGGCTGTTCAAAAAATTGGACATACTTTCACTTCTTAGCACATTTATTCGTTAATGAAATCAGTCACGATTAACAGACCTATCTTTCAAACCGATACCTCAGATCTCGGAGTCAATATCAGAAATAAGAACAATTTTCACAAATACTTAATGGTCGTTCACTTTAATCCAGAAAGTTCGCCATTATTCGAGAGCATACATTTTCCGTAACTTAAAAAAATGGTTCAATGGCTCTGAGCACTATGGGACTTAACTTCTGAGGTCATCAGTCCCCTAGAACTTAGGACTACTTAAACGTAACTAACCTGAGGACATCACACACATCCATGCCCGAGGCAGGATTCGAACCTGCGACCGTAGCGGTCGCGCGGTTCCAGACTGTAGCGCCTAGAACCACTCGACCACTCCGGCCGGCTCTGTAACTTAACAGCAAGTATAAAAAGCTTTGACTGCTAATGAACTATGGTTTCAGAGTATGCTAAAAGACTTATTGGTGGCCAACATCTACAGCATGTGCCAATTTGTTAGCAGAAACAGTTGATGTACTTACGATTACGCCTATAATCTAACATGATCGCGTTTTAATACGACTTCTGGTAAACTTCGCTGTAGTAATGTGATATGTAACAGAAAGACTTCCAAAATGTTTTTGTTTTGACAAGAATTGGGTGTAATAGCCTAGGAATTGTCCTGTGTATTTCAATATATGTACATTTAAAAGTTTATATTAAATTTCCTAATTGAACAGCATTTTTTTCCTTTTACTTTTTTCATCTCCTGGAGAACGTTTTCGATTAAGAATCACGGAATGAACAGTCCTTTACAATTGTATATCATGTATTTCACACTGACATGTCGCACTTCCTCGATGATCTCCTCACTACGAAACGAACAGAGTTTCTAATCTAATCTCCCTCAGTCTAATTCAGCTCATATGTGTATTTTATTTCTGCAGTTGCATTCGTTACCATCACCATATAATACTAAAAGATATGCTAGTAAAAAATTTGCATTTAATTTAGATACACCGTGTAATTCTCAAAATTCAATAGCTTCGTATGTGTAAACTGCTGCATCTTTACATTCTACTTTTACTTTTTGACAAATACGTTTTTGTGTTTCCAAGCTATCACGGAACATGCATACAGAGAAGACAATGCCCCAGAGAGAATTTTCCTGTCTGCGCCAAATGTCACTTGCAACGTTTGCAAATATAACTACCAACTTATGCTTTCTATAGTTACCGTTTGTACAGAAGTGTATGACGTAGTTAATTTAAATGAATTATTCTGTAAGTTACTAGTACAAGTGATTTGCCACATACATTAGGGCGATGCACATTGTAACACCTAGTGTCAGAGTATCAGAAGTGACATATTTCATTACTCTTGACAGCACAAAATGCATTAACTCGGGAAAAAAACGAGTTTATGTCTCAACGTCGTAAATGTGAAATAGGGGTGTTACAGAATGACGTTTCAAAAATTTGGGAGCTTGTAGAGGATGAAATTCAGAACCCTTTGTAATAAGGAACCTATAGCTGGAAAAGTGAAATTAAGTTTCTCCAGTAATACGCGGTTTCTACGCGTTCGGTAAGCTAAATGAAACACCAAAACACTAGTTTGGAAAGCACGTATTGACAACAGAGTATAACCAAATACTGTAAACCGAATCTGCGGCTTTATAACTGTAGAGTAAAGGTACAAAGTGACGAGCACCAACTTCATTACATAATGCGTATCTACGAACCACGTTTTGTGTGATTCTCTGTAAGATTCCGCGCTGTCCTTTGACGGTATCAGACGCTATAACGATGCGCTCAATAAGCTCAGGTAGTCTTCCTACAGATGTTGCGTATACAGGGTCTTTACGTAATCCCACAGCATCCCCTTCCAATTATTTTCTGTCTGATGCTGCCTGTGACATATACCCTAGCTCGACAATAAAACTTTTTTTATTGTTTACGTAAGTAGCTTATTGGTTGCTAGAAGCATATCCTTTATGCAATGCCTTTAGACGTCAGTATATTCATCCCCTTGTATGTTGGAGAGTTAGTTCAGTAACACTCTGCAGCCACTTGCCATCCTGCTCGTCGGTCGCACGACTTGGCCCTTCTGTAGCTTTGCGCATGCGCCATTTCCCGCGCGGCCTCGTAACAGCGTTCTGCCAGTTTAGCTGAGTTTCCGGCGTGACACCTCCGTGAGCAGTCCAGGGGTAAGGTGGCGGTCCACGGGTGAGGTATGTGTTCAGCCTTTCTTCTTTCTTTCTGGTTCCTATTGAAGTCAGGCTACGCATGTTTGACTTTGTTTATTCGTATGTTCTTCAAGCAACTACGGTTTTTCCGATTTCTTCCGTTTTTCATAGTCACTGAGATATGCCCTTATTTTATACGTTGCTTTACGGGCTCAGTCATTTTAACTTGGACCATCGCTTTACTCCAAGTTACTTATTTTTATTGACAACAAGTTACTTATTTTTATTGTTTTGACGGTGAACAATAGCATATCGCTATAGCTGCTTTTCCTGTATACTACAATGATTTAAAAGATAATCTAAGTATACTATTCTTAGCAGCCTTATGTGATTATGATCACCTGCTTAAAAAAAATTAGGTTTTTTTTTATTCGTTATTCCGAAGAGTAAACAGGTTATTCCTTCAATGAACAAATCTCCTTATGATGAATTTCAAGAATGAGAAACCGGTCGTGTCCTTTTAATAAAGGACTTTAACAGCCTCAGCGAACGACTTTTTAATCAACAAGCAGAATTTCTACTGTGGCTGTCCTCAGTTTAAAGCTGCGCGTTACGTCGTGTACTTTACAGAAATTACACTAGCCGAAAAGCAGTTCTAAAATCTGATCAGTCTGTGTTCGAGTTCGATCGTGTGATATATCTAGCTATCAACATCGGTCAGTCGTGACCGCTTTTGCCACTATGCGTCACTGAACCATTGCTACCACAGCACAGTTCCAGATACTTACAGTCTGAAAAGAATTAATTACAATGACATTAAATGACTGGATCGATGGAGATAAAATCACTGAAGGTGAAGTCACATGAAATGATATGAGGGCAAACCGTTCAGATACGCTAATCTGAAACGCAATGAATATGTAATGAAATTGAAAATTTGTGCCAGTCCAGAACTCGAACTTCGATTTCGTCCTTATCGCGAGCTCTCACCTTCACCATACGGCTACCTGAGCACACCACCAGATTTGACTCAAAGCTTTGTCACTGATGTTCTCATCTATGACTTCCGAACGCCTCTATCAACAATTTAACGTGGCATCAGAATAATGGAGCAACTCTGCTTTTTCAAGTACCCACTTAGTAACAAAGTCAGACGATAATTTCTCTAAATCACTCGATATGAAAGACGTAACAGACTCTTCAACAAGGCCACTATTCATTCCTTCTCCTTTCTTTTGGAAATTGAGTCACCGCTCCAATTCTAAAATCCTCGCTGCTCACGTGTTAAGTGCTGAGAAAAGTAACAAATTAAAAAAAAAACATCTGTGATGCAACTATTTAGACGCAAGAAAACAATAACACTTTTAACAATCTAATATTGATTTCGCCTGCACGGAATCTGAAGACATCATTTTTGTAGGAGAAATTTGAATCATAGCTTCTCACTGAGTTGTCTTTTTTTGTGTATTAATTCGAAACAGAGCTTTGAACGAAGACAAAAGAGGTATTTTAGTTTGCTCCTCTCTGTTTTCATGTCCTTAATTTGTTTATTTCGATTTTAGTCCGCAACTTACTCTAGTATAATTCAAGTTGCACTTGTCCACGTGTTTCGTGGATCACGTGCCAAGAAGACACGTGTTTAAAAGCAACGATGCGCCGAAGCTCCAACTGCTCCCTGTGTGCATTTTCAATCCGAAATTTGAACACAACATCGTGGAACGGTATCACATACCCCATTACCTTAAAGGAAAAAGACAGTTAGGATGAACATCTGTGAATCGTACCAATATTGTGACAGTCACACTAGACGTATCTTCTTAACTTCGTTGTACATCGTGTAGTTAAACGATTACTAGATGTAAACATTCGTTTGATGAGAGTATCTGGATGCAGTAATTCTTTAGACACTATATTCTTCTACATTTGGTATCATTTTTTCATTCGCTACTTTTTGAAGAATTTCTTTTTAATTTTCTCTTGTTTCTATGTCAAGTATTTTATTTCATAAGACTTACTTGTTAGATATATTAGTCCCTAAATATGAATAAAAACGGCAAACCACTGCGAATACGGTTTCCAGACGATAACTCAGTTGACTCCCAATCGTGCACAGTTGAAAGCTGCATTCACTGATGTCGACTGATCTCACACAAATGCTGCCTTCACAGAGACTAATGGCTCGCAATTGGTCGTCGCGCTGTGTTTTCAAACGAATCGTCATTCTACACGACAAATTTCTTCGATTCTACAATTACTCGTAAGACGAATTACAAAAAGGGTCACTTTGTTTTTGTTTTAAAGGGCATATCTTCGTCCATTTGGGATGAAAGTAGCTACGAGATACTGAGAGCTCTAAAATACTGTAGAAAGAGTCTCCAACAGATGAGCACATTAGGGCACGAGCAATCAAAAAGTATTATGGTTTACAGCATTTCTAAAACCAGCAGTGTTCATTTATCTCTCGGTATCTTAGGAAGGCTAAAACCCAAAACTGACAACAGAGAGATATTTGAGACAAACTTAAGTGTTATCTCCAAAAGCACGAGCTTTGCAGAAAAGGATGTGTTTTAGTAGCAGTAGATGGGAAACTTTAGTCGCCTGGGCTGTAGAAATAGTCTGAGGACGAAATCGCTTGCGCAAATTTACTATAAAGCGTTAGTTACGACCTTGGTTTGCTAGAATGTTCATAATAGTTGGAGATTTTAACCATTCCGCAAAAACTTGGGGAACGTGACGGACAAGAAATTTAGGTTAGCCAACCAGCACATATAACCTTAACTACATTAATCTATGGGATTTCCACTAAGTTAATCGCCCCTCAAGATTCGATACCATATGGTGTTTTACAAGTCCAACACATTCGAGGCCACTACACAGTTCGGTCGCATTATTTGAACTACTTGTCAAGTTAACATAATGCGCATGTAGCCAACAAAATATAGTAAATATGTACATACCATCTCAGTTAGTGAAAAAGTGAGAATGCCTTCAAGACAGGACCGCGCCAGGTATCACAGACAAGGGGGCATTTTTTTACATGTTGGAAAAGGGGATGTTTATTGGATACCAGACGATTAAGACATATGTCATAATTATATCGCTAGATGCAGAAATACGCAGATAAGACGTAAATTGAAGATTTACGTACAGTACTCTTTCTTACACAACGCGGTGATTGGATAAAACTACAATTATTCACAAGGTGGAACAAAAATTCATCCGTTAGAGACGCACACAAGCGAACACAAGGAGGCACTGAGAAGCACTTTCCTCGACAACGGCAATTTAAGTGCTACAGCTACTACGTAATCGTCATGGCAAGTCACAAGTCAGAAAAATGTCAAACTAAACACTGCGGCAAAATAATAATGGTCATAATTATTTAGAAAATTTCGCTTGGAGAAAATCAGCGGTCTAGCTTATGTACTTTGAAATTGATTAAAAACAGTCTTAATCTCAATAACATATTTATTTATAATGGTAACCGATTTCGGTCAGAAAGTGATATCTTCAGACGATTTATACCACGGTGGTAAGCGGTGGCGGTGGACGGAGTAAGTGTTGTCGCACCACGACGTCGGCTGCTGTTTGGCGTTCGTGAAGCCACACCTCCTCCATCCACCGCCACCGCCTACCATCATGCATGGTATAAATGCTCTGAGGATGGTCACATTTTGGCTGAAACCGGTTACCATTACAAATAAATATTATATTCCAGTCAAGACAGTTTTTAATCCATATTATAGCAATGATTGCCATACATAAAACAACTGGTTCACACAAATCAATGAAAAATCAATAAAAATAACGATATGTCGAATGTCATGAACTGTAGCGAGGTATAGTACGACTGACATGCCATAAATAAAACATGAAAAGAAGTTACAAATAAGTAATTTATTTTCCAACGTAGAAAATTATGAAATGAATAAAATTCATTAATCGTTTTGGTATGAGTGCGATTACCACAGAAACAGCAAAACAGTGTTATACACAGATGTTTAGTTGTGTTCATGATGGTCTCTATGATCTTCGTATTGAAGTAAATCCCATTCTTTCAGTAAACCGGCTCGAGGAGTTCTACCGGTATGTGACAGTGAATAGCGGTTAGAAATACACCTCTCAGGGACGTCTCAAGCATTCTCTGAGGGATTCAGATCTGAAAATCAATCTAGCCATTGAATGCGCTGAATTTATTTCTGTGGAAGGTGCTCGTTCACCAGATCCTACATTGGTCATTTTTAATCTGTACTTATAGTACAAGATATTACCTCTGTCGCCCTGAGACGTGATACTTCCTTTTGGGCCGGCCGGGGTAGCCGATCGGTTCTAGGCGCTACAGTCTGGAACCACGATACCGCTACGGTCGCAGGTTCGAATCCTGCCTCGGGCATGGATGTGTGTGATGTCCTTAGGTTAGTTAGGTTTAAGTAGTTCTAAGTTATAGGCGACTGATGACCTCACAAGTTAAGTCCCATAGTGCTCAGAGGCATTTAAACCATTTTTGAACTTCCTCTTGGAAAGACGTGGAGGTCTGTCCTCATATCTAAATATATGCCCCCTTAACACACGTAACACCCCTCCCATCACCTCACATACACGACGTGTATGTCTGTTGGGTGACAGCAAAAATGGTTCAAATGGCACTGAGCACTATGGGGCTTAACATCTGAGGTCATCAGTCCCCTGAACTACTTAAACCTAACTAACCTAAGGACATCACACACATCCGTGCCCGAGGCAGGATTCGAACCTGCGACCGTAGCGGTCGCGCGGTTCCAGACTAAATCGGTTAGAACCGCTCGGCCACACCGGCCGGCGGTTGATAGCAAGTTCTGTCTTTTTTCATAATCGAAACACATCTGTTCTCGCTTTGAGAGCTAAACCCGGACTCATCCATGAACAGAACGGTCCTTCTTTGAAGTGAAACTCGATTAACACGACGTGTTAACCGTAAAGACCTCTCCTATGACGAGTTACGAGAGTCATCAACACGGTTAGTCGCTTCCAGTATATCCATATACTCGTGAATGCTTTTGCGTGCAGTATTCGTTATGTCAGGATTCCCGTAGCTGCAGCAAGGGCAATTCACAATTGGGGTACAGTACAGCGTAGTAGTTCTTTTGTGTCATTTGCTGAATCTTCTGGTGCCAAATCTCTGTTTAGAAATTGTGGCCGCAGCTAAGAACAACCAAGAACGAACAGAAAACCGTACTTGTTTGTCCTGCAATCAGCCCACAAATAACCTTCCGTTGCAGTTTTTCCGATAAATGATGCCTCTTCCTGTTGTCACAGTCAAATTCTAAAATGCCATTCTACAGATGGTCCATTGGTCTGCAGATGGTTATTATGCGCAGAGTGAGTGTGGAACTAACATATTCAACTTCTCTATGAATTGCTCTATATTTTCATGAATAGTTGTTGCTTTTTTCCTAATTATGGAAACCAAAGAACAGCCCCCGAGATGTATTTCTTCGCCTATTTTTAGAGGTGATGCGTGGAGCAGAGGAGGGAAGCTGCACCATTTGCACAGTGACACGGAAATAATGTGAAAAGAGTAATGTGCTGTTACCTGCGAGAGGCCAGACTATGCGTCAATGTCCTGGATTAAATTCCAAACCTCTCCACAGTGTCTCATGAAGTGTGAGCCTGTGACACTGTTTATGGTAATCCGTATGTCACGTGGGGACGTTAAGTTGGTGGGCCCCTTGGTGCTTTTCGAGAGGAATAAGCTATGTGATGGCACCGGGTTTCACTCTCTCCGGTCTCTCATCATCTAAACAAAGTGACACCACTCTACACACATCCATTAATGTCACTTACAAACATAAACACTCACACTTCGCGAAGTAAAAGTGCTGTTGTGTGCGAAGGACAGAAAAGGCTTTCCAATTAGGCAGCTGTACCAGCCCTTCGGGGTCTCCCAAAAAACAATGCCATACGAGTACTCTTTTTACCAGTGACAAGAAGAGGTAAATTATGTTCAGTGTATCATATAACTGAAGTTGAAATTATGACATTTTTACCTCAGAAAACAAAGCCTTAAAACAGTATTTTCTCCGTCGACTAAAACTATGGCATATACCATATTGCAGTGCCTGTGCCGTTGAGAAGAACGCTGCATATCTGAAGGAACATTGCATCGTCCATTTTAGTAATACAGTCACTGCTATATCGTATTCATCAGCCCATACCAGGCAGCGACTTTAAATTAAAATGTCCTCCCCTGTACGGGAATTACATAATGTGTGTACGAGTCCAGGCTGCGGCGCAAGAACGACATACGGAAGTTTCGGTGTGGAAGTGAGTCGTGCAAGGATAGCCAAAACGATTAAGGTGACCCGCTCACGTAAAGCGGTAAATCCGGATTCGAGTCCCTACCGGCACAATTATTCATTGTCGTCATTCCCCCATACAGCTGATGGTTGTTCGTATTCGCAACTGCAAATAATTTAATGTGAAACTAGGGCACTAATACAGAGCGTAAAGGACGATTTAAGACTACGTAAGGCCGCGTATATCAAATCATCTGTCAATTCGGTGTGCAGGTGAAACGGTGCGCACAGTGGAAAATAGTTGCCGCGAACGACAGCGGCACACCCGTTTATAACAGCCAAAATAGCTGGTGGCTGCTGAACATTGTTTTTCGAATTACATGCTATGGAATAAGATCACACCAGGATGTTGGCACAATCAATCAACTATTGTGACAAAAGAAGCTATTAAGATACGAACCAAAGACCAGTAAGTAGATCTTACTGATGAACTGTGATTCCGACAATATTCTCAGCAAGGCCGGAGATGCCGCCCACAGTATGATTAAGGAGAAAAATGAGATACTTAGCGAATAGAACGAGACGACTTTCGCGACGGGTGGAGCGCAATAATAACCGCCACCTACTCAGACTGCGCGCGCCTTCGTGCGTGGACGGAAATTCGCTCCAGATACGCGAGGGAGATTATATAAGTTATCCGCATGCGACCAGAAGGTCAGATCTTTAGTGGACATGATGATAGCGACAGGGTTGCTCCCCGGAATTTGTGCCCATTGGACACCAAGTGCCGGCAATACCACTGTGGGCTATTCTGTTGAAGTTGAAATTGATTTATAAATTAGGAAAAAAAGTTTAATCGTTTCTATTGCTAGATGACAATTTTAAATTGTTACAAAAATCTGAAATTAAGAATAGAAAATCTGAACTATATTTCTCTAGCTTTTCCCGTACTAAAGTTCAGATTAGCGGCTGGTGACGAAAATAGGCTGTTTGCCTTCGTTTCTCTTAATCATATCGATTGACGACAAGAAATACAGGATCTCAAGAGTAGAGTGCACGGACTGCAGTAATCTTTTAGGATGGTTCGTGGGGTGAATCCACGACGGAAGCGGCGGTATCTGTGGAATATTTTTGGACTTCAGTGAGAAGTATGTATCGTGATTGGACAAGCCGAATTGTTTTCGTGTATGGTAGAGCAAACTACGTATCGTCAGCAAACATTAGCACAAGAGTGAAAGCGGCTGTGAAGCCAGGTAACCCGGATCGCCCCTCAACAATTGATAAGCCCACGGGATAAAATATTAGTCACCCCCTCAAATGAGAACTCTGGTTAATTTGAAGCGCTGTAGGTGGTGTAGAATTGGTACTAGGTGTCATACAATCCTCCACCGTTGACTTAAGTTATGCCAATGAAGTGGTGCGTGTGTATGTGCCAGTCGGTTACATAGAATCAGCGCAGTAAGACGGATCGGCGCGAATTGTGCCAGAATGACAGAGAAATTACAGTGTTTGGATCACACCGTGAGTAAAGTTGTTAGATTGATTGGTGTTTCAACGCGGAATGTCTAACGCGGCTGCAAGAAATGATGTAGTACAAGCAGCTGTCTAACACAGCATAAGAACCATGGTCGTAAAAAGATCCTATTGCCTCAGTGACCAGAGATGAGCGTCAAGCCTTGTAAAAGATAGTCGGTTTCCAACCCCATGGATGTAGCTGTTGTCAGCGAATGCAGATCCATCTGTTTCCGAGCAAATACTGCGAAAAGAGCTGCATGCGGTGGGCATTTGGAATCGAATATCTCGCAGTTATTCAGATAGTTAAGGGAGACGAAAATTTAATAGTGATGGGGGACTGTAGGAAAAAGAAGAGAAGGAAAATTAGTAGATGAATATGGACTGGGGGAAAGGAATGAGAGGAAGCCACCTGACGGAATTTTGCACAGAGCATAATATAATCATCGCTAACACTTGGTTTAAGAATCACAAAAGAGGGTTGTGTACGTGGAAGAGACCTGGAGACACCGGAAGGTTTCAGCTTGGTTATATAATGGTAAGACAGAGCTTCCGAAACCATATTTTAAATTATAAGGCATTTCCGAGGGCAGATGTGGACTCTGAACACAGTTTATTGGTTATGAACTGTAGGTTAAAACTAAAGAA
The DNA here is from genome assembly GCF_023898315.1 of Schistocerca nitens. NCBI lineage: Eukaryota > Metazoa > Arthropoda > Insecta > Orthoptera > Acrididae > Schistocerca > Schistocerca nitens. The sequence goes on from NC_064616.1 coordinate 720,504,529, forward strand.
ATTTAAAAACGGTAGGAAATTAAGGAGATTGGAAAGAACCAGAGGTTATTGAAGTTTAGGAGGGAGCATTAGACAACGAATGGCTGGAAGAGGGGAAAAGAATAAAGTAGAAGACGTATGCATAGCTTTGTGAGATGAAATACTGAAGACACAAGTGGATCAAGTAGGAAAAAAGACAAGGCCAAGTAGAAATCCTTGGATAACATGTGAGATACTGAATTCAACTGATGAAAAGAGAAAACATAAAAATGCAGCAACTGAACCAGGCGAAGGGAATACAAACGTCTAAAAAAGGAGACTGACAGGAAGTGCAAAATGGCTAAGCAGGACAAATTTAAGGATTTACAAGCAGATATCACTAAGGGAAAGATAGATACTGTAGTGGACTGACAAGGCAGCCAGTCCACAGTGACGGGTAACCGAAAGGCACGCGTACACACACGCCGACTGGCGTTAAGTCTGAAACAGGATACGTGATGAAAGCTATAAAGAAAAGAACGGAGCTTCTCGTATACTTAACTTTAATTCATTGTGGTACATTTCTCTTGATAATACAAGTGAGACTCTCTCCAGATATGGTTAATGCGCCTTGCTAGGTCGTAGCCATGGACTTGGCTGAAGGCTATTCTAACTGTCTCTCGGCAATTGAGAGAAAGGCTTCGTACGTGTAGTCGCTAGCAATGTCGTCCGTACAACTGGGCGAGTGCTAGTACGTCTCTCGAGACCTGCCTTGTGGTGGCGCTCGGTCTGCGATCCTGACAGTGGCGACACGCGGGTCCGACATGTACTAATGGACCGCGGCCGATTTAAGCTACCACCTAGCAAGTGTGGTGTCTGGCGGTGACACCACAGATACCACCTCCAGAAAAATTAAAGAGGGCTTTGGAGAAAAGAGATGCAGCTGTATGAATATCAAGAGCTCTGATGGAACACCAGTCCTAAGCAAAGAAGGGAAAGCTGAGAGGTGGACGGAGTATATAGAGGTTCTATACATGGAGATGTCCTTGAGGGCAATATTATAGAAATGGAAGGGGACGTACATGAAAATGAGACGGGAGATACGATAATGCGAGACGAGTGTGACAGAGCACTGAAAGACCTAAGTCGAAACAAGGCCCCCAGAGCAGACGATATTCCTTCAGAACTACTGATAGCCTTGGGAGAGCCAGCCATGACGAAACTGTTCCACCTGGTGTGCAAGATGTATGAGGCAGGCGAAATACTCTCCGACTTCGAGAAGAATGTAATAATCCGAACTCCAAACATATCAGGTGCTGACAGGTGTGAAAATTACCAAACTATCAGTTAATAAGTCACTGTTGCAAAATACTAACACGAACTCCGCACAGAAGAATGGAAAAACTGGTAGAAGCCAACCTCGGCGAAGATAAGTTTGGTTTCCGGAGAAATGTAGACACACGCGACGTTTTACTGACCCTACGACTTGTGTTAGAAGATAGGTTAAAGAAAGGCGAACCTACGTTTGTAGCATTTGTAGACTTAGAGAAAGCTTTTGACAGTGTTTTCTGGAATACTCTCTTTGAAATTCTAAAGGTGGCAGGGGTAAAATACAGTTTGTAAAGTAACCAGACGATAGTAATAAGAGTCGAGGGCATGAAAGGGAAGCAATGGTTGAGAAGGGAGTGAGACAGGGCTGTAGCCTATCCCCGATGATATTCAGTCTGCACATTGACCAAGCAGTAAAGGAAACCAAAGCAAAATTTGGAGTAGAGCTTAAAATCCAGGAGAAGAAATAAAAACTTTGAGGTTTGCCGACGACATTGTGATTCTATCCGAGATTTCAAAGTACTTGGAAGAGCAGTTGAACGGAATGGACAGTGTCTTGAAAGGAGGTTGTAAGATGGACATCAACAAAGGCAAAACAAGGATAGTGGAATGTAGTCGAATTGAATCAGGTGATGGTGATACTGAGGAAGTTAGATTAGGAAAATAGACACTTAAAGTAGTAGATGAGTTTTGCTATTTGGCAGCAAAATAACTGATGATAGCCGATGTAGAGAAGATTTACAAGGTGTTCGGAAATTCCCGTTACAAACTTCTAGGACTTGTAGAGGGGAGTGAGTACATAATATTTTGAAGAACCCATGTGCGGAAACATACCATCTCCGTTGGTTGGTTGATTTGGGGGAGACGACTAAACAGCGAGGTCATCGGCCCCATCAGATTAGGGATGGAAGTCGACCGTGCCCTTTCAGAGGAACCATCCCGGTATTTGCCTGAAGCGATTTAGGGAAATCACGGAAAACCTAAATCAGGGTGGTTGGACGTGTTTAAACCGTCGTCCTCCCGACTGCGAATCCAGTGTGCTAACCACAACGTCACCTCTCTCGGCTGTACCGTTTCCGTTCTGCAACAGTTTCAGTTCAGATGTGTGACGCGTCCACATCTGCTGAGGGAAAGAGGAAAGTCTCGGAATTGCTTGTCCTGATATGCAGTAGGGTAGATAGGATGACGTGCACTTCTTTTGGAATCATGCGAAGTGTAATTTACGAGACTCCTGCAGAGACAGAGGAAGATCTGCTGGCACGAGTTCTGGCCACTAGAATTTGATGAGATATGAGATAGGATGGAGAAAGTGTATCAAACATGCATCTTACGTTCAGTGTCTGTAACAACGTTGTTCAAATGGTTCAAATGGCTCTGAGCACTATGGGATTTAACATCTATGGTCATCACTCCCCTAGAACTTAGAACTACTTAAACCTAACTAACCTAAGGACATCACACACATCCATGCCCGAGGCAGGATTCGAACCTGCGACCGTAGCAGTCGCGCGGCTCCGAACAACGTTGTTGCTCGCCACATGGAGCCGCTGTTGTAATGCATCAGTACTGTTCTGTATGTACAGTATGCGGAGTTCTTCTTTGTTTTGGAATAATGTAAACACGTAATGTTTAAGCGTTACTACAAACAAATGTGCTTTAGCGATAAATGGATGTTTCGTTATGTTTCTTTCCGGTTCGTTACCTAACAGCCGTCCGCCCCCGGTAGCTGAGTGATCAGCGTGACAGAATGTCAATCATAAGGGCCCGGGTTCGATTCCCGGCTGGGTCGGAGATTTTCTCCGCTTAGGGACTGGGTGTTGTGTTGTCCTAATCATTTCATCCCCCATCGCAAGTCACCGAAGTGGTGTCGATCGAAAGACTTGCACCCGGCGAACGGTCTACCCGACGGGAGGCCCTAGTCACACGACCTAACAACGGTACTGCATTACGCCTAATTCAATTCCTCGAGCAGAAGTGGAAAAGTTAAACATCTGAAGTGAAATCTTTGCAGAACGGAAACGGCACGTTTCCGGACATGGGTTCCAGTTCAAAATATTATGCACTCACTCTCCTCTACAAATCCCAGAAGTTTGTAAGGGGAATTTCCGATCACCCTGTAAAATGTAGACTAGTAATGATAAGAAAAGCGTTTCTGAAGAAGAGAAATTTGTTAACATCGCATAGAGATTTAAGTGTCAGGAAGTCCTCTCTGTAAGTATTTGTATGGAGTGTAGCCATGCATAGAAGGGAAACATGGACGTTAAACGGTGTAGACAATAAGAGAATGGATGCTTTTGAAACTTGGTGCTACAGAATATTACTGAACATTAGGTGGGTAGATCACGTAACTAATGTGGAGGTACTGAACAGAATTGGGAATAAAAGAAATTTGTGGCACAACCTGACTGGAAGGAATCAGTTGAGATCAAACATTCTGAGATACCAAAGGTTCACCAGCTTACTACTGGAGGGAACTGTGGGAGCTAAAAATCGTAGAGGGAGGTCAAGAGATGAATACAGTAAGCAGTTTCAGATGGATATAGGTTGCAGTAGTTATTTCGGAGACGATGAGGCTTGCATAGATAGAGTAACATTGAGAGCTGCATCAAACCAGTCTTCGGACCGAAGACCACAACAGCAACCGTCACCTCGTAAAAGACCATTGCTCACAGCATCAAATAAAGCTGCACGTCTTCAGCGGGTCAAACTATACAGAAACTGGACAGCACCTAACTGGAGGCGTGTAGTGGGGTCTGACGAGTCGCGATTTTGCCTTTCACTCGTCCAACTCGTTTAGGCCCAATGAGGTGCTTAGCCCATAGTGTGTGGAGGGAGCAGTTCAGGATGGAGGCGGTTCTGTGATGTTTTGGGGATGTTTATGGTACCATGATTTGGGCCCTCTCACTCAGATTACCGTGAACGCGAACTAGAATACTTAATTCGACATTCTTGTTGACAAAGTGTTGGCCTTTTTCCTACATCTTCATGATGAGTACACACTGGACGCACCCGTCTTCCAAGACGACAACACCCGTGTCCAAAGGGCTGCATGATTACGTTCCTGCTTTGACGAACACTTAGGCACCCTGTCACACCTCGGCTGGCCCCTTAAATCACCTAATCTTAATCCCATAGAAAATCTCTAAGACTATTTAGAATAGCGGGTGAAACGTAGCGACCATTATCCCCGAAATCTGGTAGGGCCACAGGATCTAATAAGGAATGAATTGCTTCAGCTGCACATGGCTTACCTAAAGAAGTCTGTAGAGCCTCCCAAATTCAGGCCATCATCAAGAGTAGAGGCGGCGTTACACGTTGTCTGCGGGGATGAATAATTCTTTGTCTCGTGTGTTTAACTTCAAGCTGCAAGTGAACATGGGAGCGTTTACGACTATTTTCATTCCCACGCTCCGCAGAAAGTTGCTATGAAGAATACTTTGCATATGACACCTTGTAAATGCACGGATGCTCCCGAAGTAACTGGAGGAAGAAGGCATTTTCAGATGACTCAGATCAATATGTCCTGCAACAAAGAGCGGATAATAAGGTGAAAAACGTTGGACCATCAACAACCTGAATGTCTGAATTAGCGAACAAGCTGTTGGCGGCAGCATTGTGGCCTGGGTTATGTTTCTGCAGCGACAGAGGCTACTAGAATGAATTTTGGATCTTTTCCATCCTTCCCTGATGGGAGCTAAATACGCGAATAGATGACTTCCCATACCACCACAGTCATCAAAACTGCGTTGGAAGAATAAAACTGTCAGTTTTAGGGAACTTCCTCCACGCACATTACTACAAGTTTGGGTGCTATACAAGCCGTATGATTTTAAAACACTGTAAGAAGATACCAGACTACAACCCACATCGTGCCACGATGTTTTTGTGGTCTCAGCGCTAAAAGAGAGATTGCTCAGCCATTTAGATGTTGATTGTAATGATGTGACATAAACGAACAACGATGGAAAATTGACCAAGTCACACCAATACCCAAAAAGGGAAGTAGGAGTAATCCGCTGAATTACAGGCCAACTAAATACTAAGGGACTACAATTACAAATAACCTAAATTGGAACGATCACATAGATAATGTTGTGGGTAGATCAAACCAAAGACAGCGATTCATTAATAGAACACTTAGAAGGTGCAACAGGTCTACCAAACAGACTGCTTACACTACGCTTGTCCGCCCTATTCTGGAGTATTGCTGTGCGTTGTGGGATCCGCATCAGATGGGACTGACGGATGACATCGAAAAAGTACAAAGAAGGGAAGCTCTTTTTGTATTATCGCGACATAGGGGAGATAGTGTCACAGACATGATACGTGAATTGGAGTGGTAATCATTAAAACAAAGGCGTTTTTCGTTGCGACGGGATCTTCTCATGAAATTTCAATCACCCGTTTTCTCCTCCGATTGCGAAAACAATCTGTTGGCACTCACCTACATAGGGAGAAATGATCATCACGATAAAATAAGAGAAATCAGGGCTCGCACAGAAAAATTTAAGTGCTCGTTTTTCCCGCGTGCCGTTCGAGAGTGGAACAATAGAGAGACAGCATGAAGATGGTTCATTGAACCCTCTACCAGGCACTTTATTGTGAATAGCAGAGTAATCACGTAGATGTAGATATAGATGTAGATCACATATAATGAAACTAGCGAATCCGGCAATGCTTCACAATGGCTAAACATGTATGTGAATCGGATATACACTTAATACCTCCTACCTCCACTCTCAGTCCATCTCCACCTGTTCATCTCCTCTCCTCCCCTCCCCCACTCTCTGACCTTGAACTTGTTTATTGTTATTGCAAATGAAACCTTTACTGGAACTTGAAGTCACTCAAAATGAATGGGCAATCAGGCTTCTATGACAGTATTTCGCATAGTTTTAATCTGTGAACGGATAAGATAATAAAGTTAACCATAAATACAATTTTTCTGTTTCCTGTTAAACCGATTGCGAGGGAAGAAAACAAAACAGCAAACTGTTGTTTATAAAATTTTTGTGTAAAATTATATGTAAGGAGAAAAAATATATATGGGAGAATCGCTTTGTCTAATCGCTGCTACCGTAGTCAAAGAAAATAACAGCACAGTTTCACACCACATCATAGTATTTTCCTCCTCACAGTCGATTTTAGCAGAAAACCTGCACTTTACTGTTTAAAAAGATATAGCGTATGTCCGTCCGAACGTTTATTAGAATACTGTGTAAAATTCAATATTGGTCAAAAACCTTTCGAGATTTTTTCTGGCAACGTTTCCCCATGTATGTCATACAGTCTGGAAAGCCTGTAACGGTGTTGCAGGAGAGGTTGTGCTGGGAAATAATTGTTAAGAAAAAATTACATACGTTGGGCCGTTTAGTACTGAAGTTGGCCATTCATGTCGTCGCGCGCGCAAATTCAAGCAGCTTTCCAGAGACGGTGTCGCCAAACTTGTTCTTGGTTTAGTTTCCTCATACCAAACAAACGTAGCTTTACTCATCCAGCTTAAATTTATCACTTTCGAATAAGGCTCATTTAAACTGGTTATCAGCGTTTGAACACGTGGTAACTCACAGAACCATAGATGTCTGTGCATTACCACATTTTAGTGCCTACAAGTGCTTGACGTTGAGCGCGCAACTATGTGATTGGGCCGGCCGGGGTGACTGAGCGGTTCTAGGCGCTACAGTCTGGAACCGCGCGACCGCTAAGGTCGCAGGTTCGAATCCTGCCTCGGGCATGGATGTCTGTGATGTCCTTAGGTTAGTTACGTTTAAGTAGTTCTAAGTTCTAGGGGACTGATGACCTCAGAAGTTAAGTCCCATAGTGCTCAGAGCCATTTGAACTATTTGATTGCATAACTTCAATGCTAAATAACTCGGAAACGGTGCAACGTACAGAATTTTTTTCTTAACAATTGTTTCTCAGGACAATCTCCCCTGCAACATCCTTTCAAGTTTTTCACACTGTTTCTGACCACTCCGTATGTGTCGATGTATTACAAAATGTGTAGACATTGCCCATCCTAATATTTATTAGAGTAACATGTAAAATACGAATTAAATTGGTCAAGAAATTCTAGAGGTTTTTGGCAACGACGTTTTTCCTCTATATATTGCTAGATGAGTGCCCGGAGTTGCCTAGGTAGTATTTATTCCAATTCTGTTAGCCAGTCTCCTCTTTTCCCCTATCTTTGTCTGCCTCCTTCGCCCTTCTCTCTGTCCATCTCTTTCTCTCTTCCCTCTCTGTCCACCTACTCGAACTCCCCCTCCCACCACTATCTCCTCCTGTGTCCCACTCTCTGTCCATCTGCTCCCACACCCTCTGCCCGTCTCCTGCACGACTGCCCCCCCCCCCCCCCGTTTCTGGGCCCATTTCCTCTTGCCCCTGTATCTCCTCCTCATTCCCTTTATTTAATCCTCCCCCTCTTTCTGTCCATCTCCTCCCCCCTCACTCTCTGTCTACATCCTCTTCCCTTTCTCTATTTATTTCTCGCCGCTTCTCTCTGTCCACCTCCTGCTTCCCCTCTTCCGGCCCACATCCTCCTCCTCCCTCTCCCTCCATCTCCTTGTCTTTTCTTCCTCTGTCCATTTCCTCTACTCCCCTCCTCTGTCCACCTCCTCCCTCATACCTGTGTTGATATCCTCCTTCCCCCTTACTGTCTACCCATCTCTTCCTCCCCCTTCTCTCACCACCCCAAAAATGGTTATGGATTCTTACCACATCCCCCCCCCCCCTCCCAATAGTATTTCTTTCCACATAGTAAGTAATATGTGTAGCTAGTTTGGCTCAAATTGAGCCATCAGTTTAGCAGTAGCTTTTTACCTGCAGCTGTGACAGGGCAGGAACATATCGCATATAGTTCACATATATTCAACATATTTCATACATATTTGTGCACAAATTTCACTTGTATCCGTTGTGAATTTAATCTGGCAGTTTTGATTTCACGCAGCTCAATTTCTGTGATGTCATATCTCCTAAACTATGTGTTGTACAATGATAAAATTTTGCAGGTATACTCAGTAGTATATGTGAATACTATATGCAAAATGAGCCATAACTTCAGTTAGTAGCAAAGAAGTAACAAATTGAAACGTCATGTCTGATGCGGTAGCTTTACTGTACGTAGAAAAACGAAAATCTAGAAGCTGAAAAACTTTTTTCTTTGTTCATTTTGTGAAGACTGTTAGCGAGAAAAAATTTCATAAATGTTTGAAATTACATGTAAAGTTTGTTGCAAGCCATCAAGTGCTCTCATTCTCAAATACTGGATGAATAAAGTCTGCAAATTAGGGCGCCTCGTGTGCTACAGTACATTTTCATTCCCACCCCGCCTTTTTGACAAGTGGATGGTTCTTAGGTATAGTGTTAATGTCCGACCGAATGCTTGTGAGAGTTTCCTGTAAAAATCTGAAGTCAATAGGTGAAGAAATTTGCGAGATTTTTCGTAATAACGCTAAACGACTTGTCTTAATACACTGGTATAGATTACTGGAATGTTTTTATAAAGGTTCCACAATTAATTTTAATTGACAGAAGCAGAAATTCCTCAATAACACACCGATGAGCGACTGAATAAGCGGTAGCAGCTGTTTTGGAGAGAGAGCGAATGGAAAAACCCGGCATGTCACGTGACTGATATGTCGTCAAGCGTTGTATTGACATACGGGTCCCGTGGCGTGCGTCGCAGCACGTGACACCACAGGTCTAATACAGAGCATGACATATTGGCTTCTCGCGCAGACTGCTGGCGAAACGGCGTGACGTCGTTAGGAATACGGGAAGCGAGAACACTACAGGTGCATAGTTAATGCAAGTAATTCCCAAATCTTGCTGTTGAAGTAAATAGTATGCAGCTGCTTGTTAACTGTTCTTGTTGCTGGCCGTTTTGTAGTACTATGAGCAAAACCAGAAATCATTGTCTTATTGCTGAATGCAAAAACGCTTCATATAAAACTGTGGTTGTCGCTTATAACTGAGTTCAGAAAGTAGAGAAGTACAGCGCAAACGAGTGTCACGCTGAAAAAGAGCTGATCCTGTTTATGTGAACAATGCAAGGATTTTGTTCAGACCATCTCCTTTCTTAAGATTATTAACAGGGCTTAAGAAAATGAGTTTCTGGAGTTGTATTTGAGAAGAAAGCTAAATTGTGTGGCACTGTGCCGTCGCAAATTCCAAATTGGCATCGAGATGCATTCGAGGTTGTCGCAAGCATCAGCAAGGACAACGTTTTCTTTAGAAAGACGTTACTTAGTGTTATCGGATTTGCAATTATTCGCCGAGAAATTTTTCATATCGACTACAATGGTTTCATTTTTACTATAATAATTATAATAATTCGATTCTAAAATAGATTTGTTTTACTAACAGGTAACGTCAGCAAGAGATCACCGATGTGAGAAGAATACAGGAGGGAGCGCTGTCTACTTTAGAATCTTTATCTCCGAAAAAATTAAATCTGATCAGTCGACCAGTACAGAGGTAGCTATTGACCTAGAGGTCACTACTAAAAAGGAAACTGATTAGCCGGCCGCTGTGGCCGAGCGGTTCTAGGCGCTTCAGTCCGGAACCACGCGGCTACTACGGTCGCAGGTTCGAATCCTGCCTCGCGCATGGATGTGTGTATCGTCCTTAGGTTAGTTATGTTTAGGTAGTTCTAAGTCTAGGGGACTGATGTCCTCAGATGTTAAATCCCATAGTGCTTAGAGCCATTCGAACCATTTTTGAAACAGATTAAAACTGAAATACGACTGCTGAGGAAAGAAAAATACGCTTTGAAAAAAAAAAAATGACAAGGTCCTGAAAGCCAAGCGTTCAAAGTATTCCGTGGAAGTAAATAGATGTGCTTCTTGTGCATTAAAACAACAAATTAGAGATAATGTAAATAGGATTTCGTCTCCGTGTTTTAGACCAGACCGGATTCGATCTATACTCAGTAATAACAACAGAGTGAAATGGGACCAGAAAGATATTACTAACGCTCTCATCAGAACTTGTTCTTCCAGAGTTTACATGTACTTGCGGAAAGAGAACAACTCCTTTCCTTGCCAGTCAAAACTTCAAAAATGGACTTAACAATTAAAGTGCAGACCTGGTATTCTGCAAGAAGTACTGGATCTTACGAAAACTAAGACAGAAACACTCAAACTGTGGTGTCACCACCAGACACCACACTTGCTAGGTGGTAGCTTTAAATCGGCCGCGGTCCATTAGTACATGTCGGACCCGCGTGTCGCCACTGTTAGTGATCGCAGACCGAGCGCCACCACACGGCAGGTCTCGAGAGACGGACTAGCACTCGCCCCAGTTGTACGGACGACTTAGCTAGCGATGCACACTGACGAAGCCTCGCTCATTTGCAGAGCAGATAGTTAGAATAGCCTTCAGCTAAGTCAATGGCTACGACCTAGCAAGGCGCCATTAGTATTACATTGCATGAATCTACAGAGTCTCACTTGTATCGTCAAGAGCGATGTATACAAATGATGGATTAAAGTTAAGTATTCCAGAAGCTACGTACTTTTCTTTGTAGCATTCATTACGTATCCTGTTTCAGACCTCACGCCATCCTGCGTGAGTTAACGCGTGCATTCGGCCTCCTCAACCAAGTAGTGTGCGTAGTGTTGGCTAACCGCTAACACTACACAAACCTCTAGAGCAAATAGGAGTCGTATGTTCTGAAGAGGTAGTTGAGTGTGCTATGACTCATCAGCTGTAAATTTAGGACCAAACAAAAATGTTACGGTGGTCACGGTTTGTGGTTTGTCGTCATCATGGAAAGAGCCATTGTATTTTGACTTCGATAGTACCACCACTAGTGACTTCTGGTCATAACAAAGCAATTGGAAGCACCTGGAACCCAAAACGCAGCAGTAATTCGTGATATGGGAGGCAAGAACTCAAAGGTCCCTAAGGAGCTTGGAGTTTCCGCAACAAAAACCTACTTTCCGAACCCAATTGATCCAGCGAGAAGAGTGTGGGTTTTCTGCGATGTCCTGCATTTGCTTAAATTCCTTAGAAACTCTGCTTTAGATGATGGAGTAACTCTACCCTACAAGAAACTTTTCGAAAATCTGTTAGCAACACACAGCAGGGATTTAAGCATCATATATCATGTTACGGAGGCTGACGTACAGGAGAACACACTAAAACGCTTCCTCGAGGTTTCTTCTAACATGCGTTGTGGAAGAAAGCAGCGCCTGTTGCCAGTTCAGAAGTGTTTCATAATTTCAGTAAACTCTCTTTTTGGACTTAACAATGAAATAAAGAAGCGTCGTACATCATGACTTCCAAGGTAAACCAAGACTGTTTAGAGAACTTTTTTCTGAATTTCGTGGTCTAGGCGCATTTTACAACACCCAAGACCTTTCTAAGTGAAAAATAGAATGCACCTTCTAATATTGACTGGAAACACAGAAGACAAACCCTTGTCGGCAAATACATCCTTTATGGAGAGTACTAGTCAGGTGCCATCACATGTTTATCCAACTGAAGAAACTGAACAGGACGTCATTAAGTTCATCACAAGCGAGTTGTGTATTAACATAAATGGAAACATTTCAGCTTATTTGGGCTGCACTAATTTCAGCGAACTAGAACTATATCTGTTGCATCTTCCTACTGATGACCCAGCAATAACTGATGACTGTGAATGCCAAGATGCATTGAAATATCTTGCGGGTTACATATCATTTAAATGCAAGCACACTGACAGTTCCTTGGGTTCAGTCTCAGAGAAACCTCTTTCAGATTAAAATCACATCACCGGTAATGACTGGTTCTCCGTAATGTCAAGAGGTGGGCTCACTTGCCATTCGGTGTACCAAAATTAAACTCTTCCCCGAACAGGCCATGAAGGCCCAAGGTACCGACCGGCCGCCGTGTCATCTTCAGACCATAGGCGTCACTGGATGTGGATATGGAGGGGCATGTGGTCAGCATACCGCTTACCCGGCCATATGCCAGCTTCCGAAACCATTCAGTGTACTGGTTCAATAAAATATAGGAATTCGAAGTGATATCTTGCAGTTTTCATGGGCGACATATAGCTAAATGCGTAGGAGTGATGCAAAAGTTAAGTACCACAATAATCAATACAACGAAAAACTAGTCCTAAGTTGCAAATTTTACAGATAACTATCATGTTATCTGTATGCGCTGTAACTGTTCGTTGCACATTTTTGACATGGTTTTCACATCTTCGGAAATGCCATTTTCTACTGTGTTAAGATGATTTGACAATAGGTCTCGGCCCGAAATTAGTCATCGAGTGAATTAAAAAGTTAAATTTGCAACTCTGGACTGGTTTTTCGTTGTAGTGCATCACATAGTGGTTTTTCTCTACGTAAGAACAAAAAGCATCATCAGAAAAAAAGCATCTGAACACAAAAGCTAGAAAAACTTACTGCGAAGAAAAATGTTGCTGATAGGTTACTGTTGCTATTGTTCTCTGTGGTTCTATTGCAAGTATCGGTGAGCTGGAGAGTTTTAATGGGCGTGATGTATTTACTTATCGTACCTTTCAGACCAGTGAGGTGTATAATAGGGATATTGGTGCATATTATTTTAGATTTAATATGTCTCGTGTTGTCTTCCTGAGCTATAGTGAGTAGTTGTGCATGTAGCAGGATGTACTAGCTCTTAATATTAAGTCTTTTAAGGTAGCTATAATTGTAACATATAAGTCTTTATTTCTTGTAATCTTAAGATTCAAGCGATGCTTAATAATGCCTGTCAGCACTTAACAACACGCAGTTTATAGACTAATTTTGTAAAATGAAGAAACCACAACCGTTGCTTAATCCACAGTCTTTTGTTGTGTACAGGGCTGGTTTCGGAACAATTAGTACCATCAGCTGGTGTAAACTGGAATAATGGAAATACTGTGTTGCACTGCAATGGGAGGAGCTCCTCAAGTTTGAAATGTCAGATAAGGAACTATGCGGCTAAAATTTCTAAAATGAATTACAATAAATTTTAAGAGAGAACTGGAGGTTACTTATAAATAAAGTCGCTTAACCATCTGAACTCATCCTCACCTCATTGTTGTCATGGAGCCGAAGGTTCCGTGACAAAAGAATGAAAGGCACATCACGACCGGACAAAAAAAAAAAAAAAAAAAAAAAAAAAAAAAAAAAAAAAACAGAATCTTGAAACATGTGAAGTGCAATAAAAAAGGGGGGCGGGGGGAGAAATCACGTATTGCGTGGAATTATTTACATAAATTCCTTTAAAGCTATCCCCCGTGCTGCGCGACCACGGACACAAACAGAAAAACTGTTTCAAAAGTAGTTGTAAGTGCTGAGGTTGCACATGACCACAGCACAGCTATGTGATTGGTGAGCTATTTAAACTGGAATAGCGGGAGTAACAGCAGAAACAAGACGTAACTATCACAACATTAAGAGAGAGGAGGAACTGTACATTTTTTTAAAAAAAATACGTTATATGGACATCTTAACCTGAGTGAGTAATGTCATAAGTAACTAAAATATTTTTGTGATACAAGTCAGTGTTTTCGTTAATAGTATCTAGAGGATGGGAATAAAGACTTCTTAAGATTTCAGTTTCTTCCAGGACATTAAGACGGAAGAGGACCTGTACGTTGGAAAACAAAAGAAAAAATTTTACGTTATATTGACACCTTAACCTGGCTGAACAATGTCGTAATTAACTAAAGTATTGTTCTGATACAGGTCAGTGTGTTCATTAATTGTATAGAGAAGATAGGAACGAAGACTTCTTAAGATAACAGTTTTTTCCAGGACATTAAGTATGTGACCTTTCTCTGCAGTCGGTGGCCGAGCGGTTCTAGGCGCTTCAGTCGGGAACCGAGCGACTGCTACGGTCGCAGGTTCGAATCCTGCCTCGGGCATGGATGTGTGTGATGTACTTCAGTTAGTTAGGTTTAAGTAATTCTAAGTTCTAGGGGATTTTTAAATCTCGTATAAAAATTCTTTCCTACCTGACCAATGTACCTGCTCTTACACAACTGGCTTGTATCGCACTTGATACAATACACTTCGGGATAGAAGATCGTTTTTGAAGACTTTACTTTTCCTTAACCTACTGTCCAAATTTTTGACATGAAAACAAAGGGAAATCATTTTGGACCCAGTAGAGAAAAAGAAACAGAACAAGTTTCATAATATTCCATATCATGGATGTGTATCAGAGAGAAATGGAAAGAAATTGATGTCAGCCAACATAGCTTTGGCATTTTTTATACCAAAAAGAGTTGGGGAGGAGGTTAAGGTACCGCGAAGTCTTCGATCCTTTCTCCTATCCCGGAGTGTGTCTTATTGAGTGCAGTGCGATACGAGCCAGTTGTGTAAGAGCAGATAGATTGGCCAGAGAGGCAAGAATTTTCATACGAGATTTAAATAACATAAACACCTGGTAAATTCCAGATCAGCTCTGATAATGCATTTGACTGACAACCAGCATCAGGTGCATAAGGTTAGCGATAACTTAACTGTCTTACACACTGCAGAGAAAGGTCGGATACTTAATGTTATGATGGTTCTATCACCTTTCTGCTGTTACTTTCCGTTTTACCAGTTTAAACAGTTCACCAGTTACATATCTGTTTCATGCGGCGGGTGCGCTATGGATAGTGTACAGCCTCAGTCCTCACGGCTAATATTTACATAATCGCGCAGCATGGGGGAACGGTTTTTGTGGAATTTATTTAATTTCACGCATTACATGATTTCTCTTCCCCCTTCCCCTCCTTTTTATTGCATTTTATACGTTTCAAGATTCTGATGAGTTTTGTCCGGTTCTTTTTTTTTCAGATTTTTCTCGGTCCGTTTTATCCTTTTGACATGGAACCTTTTGTTCCATGACAACCTGCGGCGTATTTAGGCCTAGGGAGACTAGGCTGGCGGATTTTAAGGGGCTTCTTATAAGGCCGATGGGGCCTTCAAACGGTGCCACCCTGCGCAACAGCGAAGTAGTTCCCGCTCAGTGTCGGTATATTAAAAGAAATTGTTAGTGCGCATCTCTGGATGGCGTTTCTCGTTTCTCACTTTTATTTTGACTAGCGCGTGCGCACACTGAAACATTGCTGCGCACCTACGAACACTCTGCTCCATTCTGTGCAGTTCTGCACTCCTCTGCGCCATTCTGCGCCGCGCGGAGATGTCACTGTTTTTTTTTTTCAATATTTTGTTTAAAACTCTTGAAAGGAGAATGGGAACTTAACTCACAACGAAATGGATATGAAAGACATTGGTGACAATCCGCTCAAAATTTCATGAATGGTATAGTCAGGCAACGAGAAAAGGTCAGGTTTTGTTTTAGTTATGACGTTCCGTCGAGTCAATGTGACCATTAGTAATTTTATTCAGCGTCGTGGCATCTCATGTGGTATACGTTAGGAAGGCAAATCTCGCTGCTCGCAATTGAGCTTTGTGATGGGAGACGCCGCGAACACTCGTACGAGTACCCAGTGCCGACACTCAACAATGCCCCTTCAGATTCAAAGAAAATACCGCCAGTCATTGTAGCAAACGGCCACTTGGCTGGCAGTTCAGTTTATTTTGTTTAGTTCTTAGATTTTGATTTACGTTCCAGAGTTAATGAAAACGAGTGACAGCCGAAGAAGTTTAAGTGGTTCTCAATACCCGTAACTCGTGAAAGAGAAGGCACTAAAGACAGAGAAAATTGTGAGAGAAAGTGCAAAAATTGATGTGCTGTGTAAAAGACAAAAACAGCCAGCTAGTCCCAGTTCGAGCTCGAGTCTAGAAACATTATAGTGTAATAAAGTTGTGAACAACATCGAAAACAGCACAGCGTGTGGTGTATCTCAGTCAAGCGTTTCAGTGGACCCAAATAACGCACACAAAGTGAATGATGACAATTCTGCGAAATGGATAATAAATGAATTCGTTTGCGATCGAATCGCTAAACGAGGTCACATGGCACAGAATGTGGATTGTGATTTCAATATCAGTTCATGCAAGCAATATACTGACTTAACTGATATAATGGTTTGTCTTTCGGAACCTACTGTAATGGTGAGAAACAGCAAAGACTATGTTTAGTATACTCACGAAGTACGGGTGGTGTATTTTGTATCCCATGTTTGTTGTTTAATGAAACATCACAGTTCACAAAACCTAATGAAGGATTTAATGACCGTAAAAACGTTCAGTCCCCATGAAAATTCAGCTGAACATAGGAAGTGTGCCTGAACTTTAAAATCTAGACCACAAATCACGGAGAAAATAGGTAAGAATCTAACAGCTCAGCTTTAGACAGAAGTAAAATATTGGAGGAACGTTTTAAAACGTTCAAGAACTTTTCCATACAAGGCCTAATACGATCCATCTAAACATACGGAAATTTTTGGAAACATAGGAAAGGAAAGCACATCATATCTTCCTTTTCAAACGTGTGAAGAGTTCGTATCAATACTCGCAAAAAAAGATGGGAAAGTATGTGGTAGATTCTGTGAAGGAAGCTAAATATTTTTTCACCATATTAGACTCCACCCCCCACGGTACACATGTGGATCAGCTGTCTTTCGTTACAAGGTATTGCCGGCCTCTGTGGCCGAGCGGTTCTAGGCGCTACAGTCTGGAACCGCTAGACCGCTACGGTCGCAGGTTCGAATCCTGCCTCGGGCATGGATGTGTGTGATGTCCTTAGGTTAGTTAGGTTTAAGTAGTTCTAAGTTCTAGGGGACTGATGACCTCAGAAGTTAAGTCCCATAGTGCTCAGAGCCATTTGAACCATTTTTTACAAGGTATTTATCAAAAGATGAATTTCCTACTGAAAGATTTACCTGTTTTATCCCAAATTCAAGACAAAAATCAGAAGAATTAGCTTATTCACTTATAAATATATTAAGTAAATACGATTTGGACATTCACTTGTGCAGGGATCAGTCATATGAGAAAGCATGCAATACGGATGGTACTTTCTCTGGTCTCCAAGCTAGAATTAAACAAATCAGTTATCTTGCTGTGTATATACCACGTGCAGCTCACTCTCTGAGCTTAGTAGTATCATGTGCGGCAGAGTGTTGTCCTCAAGCTACTTCATTTTTCCGTTTGTTGCGACAAATTTACACCTTCTTCTCTGCTTCGACAATCTGTAGGAATATTTTGCAGTCAGAATTAAATAGTTCAGTCTCCGTAAAATCACCTTCAGAAACACGCTGGCAAGGGCATCACGATGTCTGCTATAATCTCAATATTAACTGGGTAGAAATAATATCAGCTTTGGTTGGAAGTTCTTCGGGATGATGGAACTCAAAAGGTTTCACTAACATGCGAGGCGACTCTGGGGAGTCTGCAGAGTCTGGAAACTGCGATAATGAAACTTTTTGGTTAATGACAATGAAGGGATTTATTGCTCCAAATAAATTATAAAATGTTCAAATGTGTGTGAAATCTTATGGGACTTAACTGCTAAGGTCATCAGTCCCTAGGCTTATACACTACTTAACCTAAATCATCCTAAGGACAAACACACACACATGAAAACGCTGGCAGGACTCGAACCTCCGCCGGGACCAGCCCCACAGTCCATGACTGCAGCGCCTAGATCGCTCGGCAAATAAATTATAGCAAAGTGCTGATACCAGTACTAAGACAGTAATAAAGTTTTACGATTTCTTACTTGACTACGTTCGAGAGAATCGTACGACACACATGAAAACGCTGGCATCGAAAAGAGTAAGATAAATATGTAAAAACAGCCACAAAAAGGAAAAATTCAAGAAAACTGAAAGTGAATGAAACAGCCAAGCTTGATATTACTTTCGAAGGAAAGGAAGATTTCTGAATGAATACGTTTCTGCTTATTGTAAGCAGATTGACATCTGAATTAGAGAAAACAAGAAAACGAGGAAAGAAGGAAACCGTTGGAAGAGTTTTGTAGCTTTTTTTGTTGCCCTTTCTCATTCCTCAAAAGATTCAAGAATTATTTGCGGTCATCCTCGTTGCAGGACGGAGTCAAGAGTCTTGCCGTCCTCACCATGAATTCTACTGATCACAGCACAGCGGACTATGGAGATGTGATTGATGAGTTTGCTACAAAGAATGCACGCTGTAAACAGCTTTGCCTGACTCGAGTGCGTTGAGTTCAACACGCATGTATTTATTATTATTATTATTGTTATTGTTATCAGCAGTCGCAGTATTTAGGTACGTACACATGTAAGTTACTCGGTGTTACATTTGTATCGAAAGGAGGGGTAGAAGTATTTTTCTCTGCCTAGGGCAGCAAATACCGGGGCGAGGATGACTTCAGATGTTTAAGTGACTTTATTTGTCGGTAACGTCCTGTTCTCTCTTTTAATTTATTTTAATTCATTTCAGATATGTTAGAGGCCTAGTTCCTTATCTGACATTTCAGACTTGAAGATACCCTCCAATTATCGTGTTAACAGAATATTTTCATTATTATAGCTTACACCAGATGATGGAGCTTTAAGTGTTCCGAAACAGGTGAATTAAGCAATTGTTGTGCAGTTTCTTCATTTTATAAAATGGGTGTCTACAGTTGCGGCTGCCCCATAAGGAGCAATCTTTGTGCCCGAGACTGGTGGTTAACTCTCGCCGTAGAACAGTATTCCAAGTCACGTCACACGTTTTAGTCGGTAGCAGCGGGACCCCACGTAATACATCTACATCTAAGTGATTACTCTGCTGTTCACAGTAAACTGTCTGGCAGAGGGTTCAATGAACCACCTTCAAGCTGTCTCTCTACCGTTCCACTCTCGAACGGCGCGCGGGAAAAACGAGCACTTAAATTTTTCTGTGCGAGCCCTGATTTCTCTTATTCTATCGTGATGATCATTTCTCCCTATGTAGATGGGTGCCAACAGAATGTTTTCGCAATCGAAGGAGAAAACTGGTGATTGAAATTTCATGAGAAGATACCGTCGCAACGAAAAACGCCTTTGTTTTAATGATTGCCACTCCAATAGACGTATTATGTATGTGACACTATCTCCCCTATTTCGCGAAAATACAAAACGAGCCGGGCTTCTTTGTACTTTTTCGATGTCATCCGTCAGTCCCACCTGATGCGGATCCCACACCGCACAGCAATACTCCAGAACAGGGCGGACAAGCGTGGTGTAAGCAGTCTCTTTAGTAGACCTGTCGCACCTTCTAAGTGTTCTGCCAATGAATCGCAGTCATTGGTTTGTTCTACCCACAACATTATCTATGTGATCGTTCCAATTTAGGTTATTTGTAATTGTAATCCTTAAGTATTTAGTTGAATTTACAGTCTTCAGATTTGTGTGACTCACCGCGTAATCGATATTTAGTGGATTTCTTTTAGTATTCATGTGAATAACTTCACACTTTTCTTTATTCAGGGTCGATTGTCACTTTCCGCACCATACAGATATCTTATCTAATCATTTTGCAATTCGTTTTGGTTATCTAATGACTTTACAATACGGTAAATCACAGCATCATTTGCGAACAATCTAAGACGGCTACTAAGATTGTCTCCTATATCGTTAATATAGATCAGGAACAATAGAGGGCCTTTAACACTTCCTTGGGGAACGCCGGATATTACATCTGTTTTACTCGATGACTTTCAGTCTTCTACTACGAACTGCGACCTTTCTGACAGGAAATCACGAATCCAGTCGCACAACTGAGGCGATATTCCATGTAGTTGTTATTGTGGTCTTCAGTCCGGAGACTGGTTTGATGCAGCTCTCCATGCTAATCTATCCTGTGCAAGCTCCTTCATCTCCCAGTACCTACTGCAACCTACATCCTTCTGAATCTGCTTAGTGTATTCATCTCTTGGTCTCCCTCTACGATTTTTACCCTCCACGCTGCCCTCAAATGCTAAATTTGTGATCCCTTGATGCCTCAGGACATGTCAAACCAACCGATCCCTTCTTCTAGTCAAGTTGTGCCACAAACTTCTCTTCTCCCCAATCCTATTCAATACCTCCTCATTAGTTACATGATCTACCCACCTAATCTTCAACATTCTTCTGTAGCACCACATTTCGAAAGCTTCTATTCTCTTCTTGTCCAAACTATTTATTGTCCATGTTTCACTTCCATACATGGCTACACTCCATACAAATACTCTCAGAAACGACTTCCTGACACTTAAATCTATAATCGATGTTAACAAATTTCACTTCTTCAGAAACGCTTTCCTTGCCATTGCCAGTCTACATTTTATATCCTCTCTACTTCGACCCTCATCAGTTATTTTGCTCCCCAAATAGCAAAACTCCTTTACTACTTTAAGTGACTCATTTCCTAATCTAATTCCCTCAGCATCACCCGACTTAATTCGACTACATTCCATTATCCTCGTTTTACTTTTGTTGATGTTAATCTTATATCCTCCTTTCAAGACACTGTCCATTCCGTTCAACTGCTCTTCCAAGTCCTTTGCTGTCTCTGACAGAATTGCAATGTCATCGGCGAACCTCAAAGTTTTTATTTCTTCTCCCTGGATTTTAATACCTACTCCAAATTTTTCTTATGTTTCCTTCACTGCTTGCTCAATATACAGATTGAATAACATCGGGGAGAGGCTACAACCCTGTCTCACTCCCTTCCCAACCACTGCTTCCCTTTCATGTCCCTCGACTCTTATAACTGCCATCTGGTTTCTGTACAAATTGTAAATAGACTTTCGCTCCCTGTATTTTACCCCTGCCACCTTTAGAATTTGAAAGAGAGTATTCCAGTCAACATTGTCAAAAGCTTTCTCTAAGTCTACAAATGTTAGAAACGTAGGTTTGCCTTTCCTTAATCTTCCTTCTAAGATAAGTCGAAAGGTCAGTATTGCCTCACGTGTTCCAACATTTCTACGGAATCCAAACTGATCTTCCCCGAGGTCGGCTTCTACCAGTTTTTCCATTCGTCTCTAAATAATTCGTGTTAGTATTTTGCAGCTGCGGCTTATTAAACTGATAGTTCAGTAATTTTCACATTTGTCAACACCTGCTTTCTTTGGGATTGGAATTATTATATTCTTCTTGAAGTCTGAGAGTATTTCGCCTGTCTCGTACATCTTGCTCACCAGATGGTAGAGTTTTGTCAGGACTGGCTCTCCCAAGGCCATCAGTAGTTCTAATTGAATGTTGTTTACTCCCGGGGCCTTGTTTCGACTCAGGTCTTTCAGTGCTCTGTCAAACTCTTCACGCAGTATCATATGTCCCATTTCATCTTCATCTACATCCTCTTCCATTTCCATAATATTGTCCTCAAGTACATCGCCATTGTACAGACCCTCTATATACTCCTTCCACCATTCTGCTTTCCCTTCTATGCTTAGAACTGGGTTTCCATCTGAGCTCTTGATATTCATACAAGTGGCTCTCTTTTCTCCAAAGGTCTCTTTAATTTTCCTGTAGGCTGTATCTACTGTATCTTACCCCTAGTGAGATAAGCCTCTACATCCTTACATTTGTCCTCTAGCAATCCCTGCTTAGCCATTTTGCAGTTCCTGTCGATCTAATTTTTGAGACGTTTGTATTCCTTTTTGCCCGCTTCATTTACTGCATTTTATTTTCTCCTTTCATCAATTAAATTCAATATTTCTTCTGTTACCCAAGGATTTCTACTAGCCCTCGTCTTTTTACCTACTTGATCCTCTGCTGCCTTCACTACTTCATCCCTCAGAGCTATCCATTCGTCTTCTACTGTATTTCTTTCCCCCATTCCTGCCAATTGTTCCCTTATGCTGTCCCTGAAACTCTGTACAACCTCTGGTTTAGTCAGTTTATCCAAGTCCCATCTCCTTAAATTCCCAACTTTTTGCAATTTCTTCAGTTTTAATCTACAGTTCATAACCAATAGATTGTGGTCAGAGTCCACATCTGCCCCTGGAAATTCTAAAGGCGTCAGTTTGGAACCGCGTGACCGCTACGGTCGCAGGTTCGAATCCTGCCTCGGGCATGGATGTGTGTGATGTCCTTAGGTTAGTTAGGTTTAAGTAGTTCTAAGTTCTAGGGAACTGATGACCTCAGTAGTTAAGTCCCATAGTGCTCAGAGCCATTTGAACCATTTTTTTTTTACCCCTGGAAATGTCCTACAATTTAAAACCTCGTTCCTAAATCTCTGTCTTACCAATATATAATCTATCTGATGCCTTTTAGTATCTCCAGGATTCTTCCATGCATACAACCTCATTTTATGATTCTTGAACCAAGTGTTAGCTATGATTAAGTTATGCTCTGTGCAAAATTCTACCAGACGGCTTCCTCTTTCATTTCTTAGCCCCAATCCATATTCACCTACTATGTTTCCTTCTCTCCGTTTACCTACTCTCGAATTCCAGTCACCCATGACTATTAAATTTTCGTCTCCCTTCACTACCTGGATAATTTATTTATCTCATCATACATTTCTTCAATTTCTTCGTCATCTGCAGAGCTAGTTGGCATATAAACTTGTACTACTGTAGTATGCATGGGCTTGGTGTCTATCTTGGCCACTATAATACATTCACTATGCTATTTGTAGTAGCTTACCCGCACTCCTATTTTTTTATTCATTATTAAACCTACTCCTGCATCACCCCTGTTTGATTTTGTATTTATAACCCTGTATTCACCTGACCAGAAGTCTTGTTCCTCCTGCCACCGAACTTCACTAATTTCCACCATATCTAACTTTAACCTATCCATTTCCCTTTTTAAATTTTCTAACCTACCTGCCCGATTAAGGGATCTGACATTCCACGCTCCGATCCGTAGAGTGCCAGTTTTCTTTCTCCTGATAACGACGTCCTCCTGAGTAGTCCCCGCGCAGAGATCCGAATGGGGGACTATTTTACCTCAGGAATATTTTACCCAAGAGGGCGCCATCATCATTTAACCATACAGTAAAGCTGCATGCCCTCGGGAAAAATTACGGCTGTAGTTTCCCCTTGCTTTCAGCCGTTCGCAGTACCACAACAGCAAGGCCGTTTTGGTTAGTGTTACAAGGCCAGATCAGTCAATCATCCAGGCTGTTGCCCCTGCAACTACTGAAAAGGCTGCTGCCCCTCTTCAGGAACCACACGTTTGTCTGGCCTCTCAACAGATACCCCTCCGTTGTGGTTGCACATACGGTACGGCTATCTGCATCGTTGAGGCACGCAAGCCTCCCCACCAACGGCAAGGTCCATCGTTCATAGGCACACAATTTGGTTTGAAGACGTTTGTGAGGAACGGTGTGAAAAGCCTTCTGGGAATCTAAAAATACGTAATCAATTTGACATCCCCTGTCGATAGCACTTATTACTTCATGAGTATAAAGAGCTAGTTGTGTTTCGCAAGAATGATATTTTCTGAATCCGTGCTGACTATGTGCTAATAAATCGTTGTCTTCTAGGTACTTCATAATGTTCGAATACAGTATTTGTTCCAAAACCCAACTGCAAATCGACGTTAGTGATATGGGCCCGTAATTCAACGGTTTACTCCTACTTCCCTTTTTGGGTATTGGTGTGACTTGAGCAATTTTCCAGTCTTTAGGTACGGATGTTTCTGTGAGGGTGCGGTTGTATACAGGGTGTTACAAAAAGGTACGGCCAAACTTTCAGGAAACATTCCTCACACACAAATAAAGAAAAGATGTTATGTGGACATGTGTCCGGAAATGCTTAATTTCCATGTTAGAGCTCATTTTAGTTTAGTCAGTATGTACTGTACTTCCTCGATTCACCGCCAGTTGGCCCAATTGAAGGAAGGTAATGTTGGCTTCGGAGCTTGTGTTGACATGCGACTCATTGCTCTACAGTACTAGCATCAAGCACATCAGTACGTAGCATCAACAGGTTAGTGTTCATCACGAACGTGGTTTTGCAGTCAGTGCAATGTTTACAAATGCGGTGTTGGCAGATGCCCATTTGATGTATGGATTAGCACGGGGCAATAGCCGTGGCGCGGTACGTTTGTATCGAGACAGATTTCCAGAACGAAGGTGTCCCGACAGGAAGACGTTCGAAGCAATTGATCGGCGTCTTAGGGAGCACGGAACATTCCAGCCTATGACTCGCGACTGGGGAAGACCTAGAACGACGAGGACACCTGCAATGGACGAGGCAATTCTTCGTGCAGTTGACGATAACCCTAATGTCAGCGTCAGAGAAGTTGCTGCTGTACAAGGTAACGTTGACCACGTCACTGTATGGAGATTACTACGGGAGAACCAATTGTTTCCGTACCATGTACAGCGTGTGCAGGCACTATCAGCAGCTGATTGGCCTCCACGGGTACACTTCTCCGAATGGTTCATCCAACAATGTGTCAATCCTCATTTCAGTGCAAATGTTCTGTTTATGGATGAGGCTTCATTCCAACGTGATCAAATTGTACATTTTCACAATCAACATTTGTGGGCTGACGAGAATCCGCACTCAATTGTGCAATCACGCCATCAACACAGATTTTCTGTGAACGTTTGGGCAGGCATTATTGGTGATGTCTTGATTGGGCCCCATGTTCTTCCACCTACGCTCAATGGAGCACGTTATCATGATTTCATACGGGATACTCTACCTGTGCTGCTGGAACATGTGCCTTTACAAGTACGACACAACATGTGGTTCATGCGTGATGGAGCTCCTGCACATTTCAGTCGAAGTGTTCGTACGCTTCTCAACAACAGATTCGGTGACCGATGGACTGGTAGAGGCGGACCAATTCCATGGCCTCCAGGCTCTCCTGACCTCAACCCTCTTGACTATCATTTATGGGGGCATTTAAAAGCTCTTGTCTACGCAACCCCGGTACCAAATGTAGAGACTCTTCGTGCTCGTATTGTGGACGGCTGTGATACAATACGCCATTCTCCAGGACTGCATCAGCGCATCAGGGATTCCATGCGATGGAGGGTGGATGCATGAATCCTCGCTAACGGAGGACATTTTGAACATTTCCTGTAACAAAGGGTTTGAAGTCACGCTGGTACGTTCTGTTGCTGTGTGTTTCCATTCCATTATTAATGTGATTTGAAGAGAAGTAATAAAATGAGCTCTAACATAGAAAGTAAGCGTTTCCGGACACATGTCCACATAACATATTTTCTTTCTTTGTGTCTGAGGAATGTTTCCTGAAAGTTTGGCCGTGCCTTTTTGTAACACCCTGTATATGGTTCAAATGGCTCTGAGCACTATGGGACTCAACTGCTGAGGTCATTAGTCCCCTAGAACTTAGAACTACTTAAACCTAACTAACCTAAGGACATCACAAACATCCATGCCCGAGGCAGGATTCGAACCTGCGACCGTAGCGGTCTTGCGGTTGCAGACTGCAGCGCCTTTAACCGCACGGCCACTTCGGCCGGCCACCCTGTATAATTGCTAAATATGGAGCTATTGTATCAGCATACTCTGAAAGGAACCTGACTGGTATACAATCTGGACCAGAAGTGTTGGTTTTATTAAGTGATTTAAGCTGCTTTGCGACACCGAGGATATCTACTTCTATGTTTCTCATCTTGGCAGTTGTTCTTGATTGGAATTCAGGAATATTTACTTCGTCTTTTTTGGTGAAAGAGTTTCGGAAGACCGGGTTTAAACACTGCTTTTGTGGCACTGTAATCTACATCTACATCTACATCTACATGGTTTCTCTGCAATTCACACTCACGTGCCTGGCAGAGGGTTCATCGAACCATTTTCAAACTACATCTCTACCATTCCACTCTCTAATGGCTCGTGGGAAAAAGGAACACCTAAATCTTTCCGTTCGAGCTATAATTTATCTTATTTTATTATGAGATCATTTCTCCCTACGTAGGTTGGTGTCAACAAAATATTTTCGCATTCGAAATAGAAAGTTGGTGATTGAAATTTCGTAAATAGATCTCGGCGCAAAGAAATCGCCTTTGTTTCAGTGACTGCCACCCCAACTCGGGGATCATATCAGTGACACTCTCACTCCTATTGCGCGATAACACGAAACGAGCTGCCCTTCTTTGCACTTTTTCGATGTCCTCCGTCAATCCTACCTGGTAAGGATCCCAAACCGCGCAGCAATATTCCAGCAGAGGACGGACAAGTGTAATGTAAGCTGTGTCTTTAGTGGGTTTGTCGCATCTTCTAAGTGTTCTGTCAACAAAGCGCAGTCTTTGTTTCGCCTTCCCCATAATATTATCTATGTGGTCTTTCCAATTTAAGTTGCTTGTAATTGTAATTCCTAGGTATTTAGTCGAATTGACAGCCCTCAGATTTGTGCGATTTATCGTACACCCAAAATTTATCGGATTTCCTTAATACCCATGTGGATGACCTTGCACTTTTCTTTGTTTAGGCCAATTGCCACTTTTCGCACCATACAGAAATTCTCTCTAGATCATTTTGTAATTGTAATTGATCGTCTGATGATTTTACTAGACGCTAAATTACAGCGTCATCTGCAAACAATCTAAGGGGGCTGCTCAGATTATCACCTAGATCATTTATGTAAATCAGGAACAGCAGAGGGCCTATGACACTATCTTGCGGAACGCCAGATATCACTTCTGTTCTATTCAATGATTTACCGTCTGTCACTAAGAACCGTGACCGCTCTGAGAGGAAATCACGAATCCAGTCATACAGCTGAGACGATACTCCATATGCACTCAATTTGATTAATTGTTGCTTGTAAGGAACGGTATCAAAAGCCTTCTGGAAATCTAGGACTAAGGAATCGATCTGAGATCCCTTGTCGACAGCACTCATTACTTCACGGGAATAAAGGAGCTAGCTGTGTTGCACAAGAGTGATATTTTCTGAATCCGTGTTGGTTATGTATCAATAAGTCATTTCCTTCAATGTGATTCATAATGTTCGAGTACAGTATATGCTCCAAAATTCTACTGCAAATTGAGGTCAATAATATGAGTCTGTAATTCAATGGGTTACTCCTATTTCCTTTCTTGAATATTGATGTGACCTGTGCTACTTTCCAGTCTTTAGGAACAGACTTTTCGTTAAGTGGGCGGTTGTATATGATTGACAAGAAAGGCGCTATTGTGTCTGCATACTTTGAAAGGAACCTGGTTGGTATACCATCTGGACCGGAAGACTTGCCTTTCTTAAGTGATTTGAGTGATTTCACAACACCTAAGATATCTACTTTTATGTCACTCATGCTAACAGCTGCTCTGGTTTCGAATTCTGGAATACTTATTTCGTCTCCTTTCGTCAAAGAATTACAGAAAACTGTATTTAGTAACTCCGCTTTAATGGTACCACCATCGGTAACATTTCCATCGCTATCGCGCAGTGACGGTATTGACTGTTTTTTTGCCATTGGTGTACTTTACATACGACCAGAATCTCTTTCGGTTTCCTACCATATTTTGAGATAATGTTTCATTGTGGAACCTATTAAAAGCATCTCGCATTGACGTCCGCACTAAATTTCGAGCTTCCGTGAAATTTAGTCAGTCTTAGGGATTTTGCGTTCTTCTGAATTTGGCATGCTTTTCTCGTTGCTTCTGCAACAGCGTTCTGGCGTGTTCTGTGTACCATGGCGGATCAGTCCCGGCTCTTATTAACTTATGTGTTATGAATCTGTCTATTGCTGTCGATACTGTATCGTTGAATTTGAGCCATATCTGGTCTACACTTACATAATTAGCTTCGAAGGAATGGAGACTCTCTCTTAGGAAGGCATCAGGCGAATTTTTATCTGCTGTTTTAAATAGATATATTTTGCGTTTATTTTTAGTAGTGCTGGTTGATATGGTTTTGAGCCTCGCTACAATGACCTTGTGTTCACTAATCCCTGTATCCGTCATGACGCTCTCTATTAGATCAGGATTATTTATGGCTAAGAGGTCAAGTGTGTTTTCGCAACCATTTACAATTCATGTGGGCTCATGAACTAATTGTTCAATGTAATTTTCAGAGAAAGCATGTAGCACAATTTCGGAAGACGTTTTCTGTCTTCCACCGGCTTTGAACATGTATTTTCGCCAACAAATCGAGGGTAGATTGAAGTCTCCACCAATTATAACTGTATGAGTGGGGTACTTATTTGTAATTAGATTAAAGTTTTCTTTGAACCGTTCAGCTATTATATCATCTGAGTCAGGGGGTCGGTAGAAGGAGCCAATTATTATTTTGGTACGGCTGTTGAGTATAACCTCTACCATAGTAATTCGAAGGATCCCTCTATTTAAACTTCACTACAAGATAAACTATTACCAACAGACACAAACACACCACCAGCTACTTTATTTAATCTATCCTTTCTGAACACGGTTTGCGCCTGTGTAAAAATTTCGGCTGAATTTTCCTCCGGCTTTAGCCAGCTTTCTGTTCCTATAACGATTTCAGTTTCAGTGCTTTCTATCAGCGCTTGAAGCTGTGGTACTTTTCCAACACAGCTATGACAACTTACAACTACAGTACCGACTGTTGCTTCGTCGGTTCTCGTCCTTTCTTTGCCCTGTACCCTTGGAGACTGGAGCGCTTTTTGATCTTTCCCGAGACTGTCTAACCTAAAAAACCGCCCAGTCCACGCCACACAGCCCCTGCTATCCGTGTAACCGCCTCCAGTGTGTAGTGGACACCTGACCTATTTAGCGGAACCCGAAACCCCACCATCCTGTGACGCAAGTCGAGGAATCTGCAGTCTACACAGTCGCAGAACCCTCTGAGCCTCTGATTCAGACCCTCCACTCGGCTCTGTACCAAAGGTCCGCAATCGGTCCTGTCGACGATGCTGCAGATGGTGAGCTCTGCCTTCATCTCGCTAGCAAGACTGGTAGTCTTCACCAACTCAGATAGCCGCCGGAAACCAGAGAGAATCTCTTCCGATCCATAGCGACACACGTCATTAGTGCCGACATGAGCCACCACCTGCAGTTGGCTGCACCCTGTACCCTTCATGGCATCCGGGTAGACCCTTTCCACGTGTTGGATGACTCCCCCTGGTATGCACACGGAGTGCACATTGGCTTTCTTCCCGTCCTTAGCTGCCATATCCCAAGGGGCTCCATCACCCGCCTAACGTTGGAGCTCCCAATGACAAGCAATCCCACCCTCTGCGCTTGTCCGGACCTCTCAAGAAGACTGACCACTGCTGCAACAGGCGAGGCCGCCCTTGCTGGCTCAGAAGTACTTTCAGCAGTGGGCAGTACCTCAAACCTGTTACGGAGACGTAAGGGTACAGCCTTGCGGCCAGCACCAACTTTCGCCTTCCGCTCTGGGATTCACGACCCCACCACGGTTCGCCAGTCACCGTCAGGCAAGTGTTGACAGGCAGGGACATCCGAATCCGAGGGCGCAGTGGCATCAGAAATCCCAGGCGATGCTACGGGTTCCGGAGGCGCGAAAGCGCTCGCCTCGGGTGTCCCAGTGTCATCGTGGCCCAGGGCAACATCCTGGAACCAACACAGCTTCCAGCCGTTTACGGACTGTGGCCAATTCCCCCTGAATCAGTATACAACAGGCGCAGTCCCTATCCATCCCTAACAATTTTTTTTTCCTCTTTTAGCTCACAAGCCGTTCAAAACAATCAGATGACTGACGACTACGCTAATTTACACTATACGGGTACTAAAACGCGATGCTGTAACTCTCAAATACTATAATACGCCCGAAATTTGTGAATTAAACTATGCAAGTTCCCCAAAACACGCAAAGAAATTAAGAATTAAACTATAAAACAAATAAATGAGCTAAGAGTGCGACTTGCTGCTAACTGCTGCTTATCCAACGGCTGCAGGGAGCTCACTGGCTGTGACCAACCGACACTGGCCGTTCAAAACAAAAACAGATGACTGACGACTACGCGAATTTACACTATTCAGGTACGAAAAGGCGATGCTACAACTCTCAAATACTATAATACGCCCGAAATTTGTTAATTAAACTATGTAAGTTCCCGAAAACACGCAAAGAAATTAAGAATTAAACTCTAAAACAAATAAGTGAGCTAAGAGTGCGCTTGCTGCTGGCTGCTGCTTATCCAACGGCGGCAGGTAGCTCACATCAGTGACTTCACCTTTGTTATCGCGCAGAGAAGGTATTGATTGCGTCTTGCCAATGCTGTGCTTTATGTGTGACCAGAATCTCTTTGGGTTTTCTGCCAGATTTCGAGACAGAGTTTCGTTATGGAAATTATTAAAAGTATCTCGCATTCAAGTACGCGCTATATTTCGAACTTCTGTAAAACTTTGCCAGTCTTGGGATTTTGCCTTCTTTTAAATTTGGCATGCTTTCTTCGCTGCTTCTGCAACAGCGATCTGACTCGCTTTGTGTACCATGGGGGATCAGTACCATCACTTATTAATTTATGTGGTATATACGAGGTGTTCAAAAAGTCTCTCCGCTGTGCCGTATGACTGTTAGCAGCGCGTGCCGTATGCCGCAGTGAATATACCGAAATGAAACTCAGTGAAATACAAGTTATTAATTTATTGAATATTCATTTTTATTTACAGATTTTCACATTAAATGTTGTAAGTGTCCCCTCCCCCGCTGTTGTTAAATACGCAATTCAATTCGTCTAATCACGTTTCCAAGCACAAGCTGCAACATTTCTTCTGTAACAGAAGCAGTGAAAGTGGATATTGCAATTTTCAGTTCATCGATGGATTTTGGACGGTTTTCGCACCCCAGAAGAAAAAGTCAGTTGGTGTTAGGTCAGGTGATCGTGGGGGCCAAAGTGCCTGTGAAATTATGCGATGACCAAAAACATCAGCAAGCAGTGACATTGAAACGCGAGCTGAATGCGCGGTTGTTGAAAATAACCGTTCAGTATTTCACACAAGGTCTCCTATGAATGGGTACAGAATATCACTGCAGTATCGTTGTGCGTTTATTGTTTCGTTGAAAAATATAGGACCCACAATCCGACGTCTAGAAATTGCAATCTAAACTCCTATTTTCACAGAATGAAGTGGTTCCTCACGAAAACACAATGGATTTGCGTACTCCACGAGAATTTTGCGAGTTCATGTACCCGGATAAATGAAACCACGCCTCATCAGTGAAAAACGTTTCATTGAGAATATCCCTTCCATTTTGCTAAACGAAATTTTTGAACCATTGATAATAATGCAGTGGTCTCGTGCTATGATCAGTATTTTTCAGTTCATACACGACTGTCACTTTGTATGGGAAAAGTTCTAATTTTTTTCTTACAGCTGTGTGGGCCGTTCCGACACTAACATTGATTTCCTGGGCGAGTTTTCTTACTGACTTGTTCGGACTCATTGACATTTTATCGGAAATATCGAGTAGTTTATCCTCAGACGAAACGCTAGGACGACCACTTCTCGGTGCATCTGTCACTGAACCCGTACTTCGAAATTTGTTAATCAAATCTCGCACAGTATCACGATGTGAGAGTGTTGTCTCCAGAAAAACTGAATTAAGTGTTTGACGAACTGAAACTGTGTATTTACCGCCAGCTTTGAACACTTGTTCGATTAAAAACACACGTTCTTCAAAGGTTAGCATTTAACAGTGACAAAAACTAAACAAAAGAACAAAGGAAGTAAACTTAAGCGTTCACGTCAACACGTAACGACACACGCCAAGGATACTACTGACGCCGGCTGAGATAAACGAAATAGTGGAATGTTGGAAGAGTCCACTTCAAGGGAAGTAACCCAGGCAGGCGAACAATCATACGGCACGCGCGGCTAACAGTCATACGGCACTACGGAGAGACTTTTTGAACACCCCGTATCTGTCAATTGCTGTCGATAGTATCTCTTTGAAATCATTCCACAACTTTTCTACGCTTACATGATCAGATCGGAAGGAGTGAAGACTGTCTCTTAAAACGGCTTACCTAATTGTTCCTAGTTCCCTTGGGTCTAATTGCTGCGTTCAGTGGCACCGACAACAGTCGTCAGACGCCGTTGCCAGAGGTTGAACGATGACATAGGCCGACAGGTTCGTCACGGTGCATCCAGTCTCCTCCGTCAGCTTGTGGTGGCTTCAAGGAGGTTAGGTTAAGTTAGAATCTGTTCTATGTGTGAAGTAGGTCAGATTTTAATCTCCAAAGGTGGGATACATACCGTCCGCCTCTGTGCGTGGTGACGAATGCTGTAATGTGGCGTTTGCTACTGAAAAGATGCCGAATGCATGTAAATGAACTATATCTGTATTGAAAAGCACTGTACATTCTGCAATCAATTACTAGAATTACCAGATGAGTTTTACGAACATATGCGATGATGGGTAAACCACCGTATCACAAAAATTGAAAACTCCTTTACTTTGTGACACCATTTCTCTTCTCCCACTACGGATTAGCGTTAGAGGAATTATTTTTTGAGGTTATAATTTGCATCTAAAAGTTCTGATAAAGATTTTGCCTAATTGTGGTTTCAAATAAACCTACAGTTTCAGTCCATAAATTCTGAACTATATCCCTATTATAATATTTTTATCAGCAGGACGCCACAAACTCTTTCTTTCTTGGATCAAACTTTACATCAGATTCTGACAGCCCATGTGTGAGACTATCGATTGATTTGACTGAAGAAAACAATTTGGTTTGAATTTCACCGACTGTCGCCCGAAGTGTATACGTTCGGACGATGAGATCGGCTACAGCGCGTGGCCAAATTCATATTGGTGTCATCATTTGAAAAGATCAGCCGTCTTCGGCCGATGTCGGTCGTCGGTGAAATCCATCGAAGTCAATGCCACTGCGGCCCCAGCCTTTTACGCGTTCCATCGTCCGTCTCCGGCGGGGAGCGACTTACTATTTCGGACACGTTTAATAATTCTTAACTGTACATTTAAATACATGCAAGCTCTCGATAACACACGAGAAAGTTAAGACTTTGGAGGGTACCTTTTCACTGACTTACTGATTTTCTCGTGGGCCTTGCGCGGAACAGATAGCGAGCCCCGTTGTAATGACAGTCGCCGTGTTGGCTATGGTCGATCGCATGATGAGCAAGAAGCACACTGTCTGCCTGGGATATTCCATTTCCGAGGTAGTGCAAGCCCGGGCTTTTCACGGGCTTCTGTGTCAAGGGTGTACTGTGGGCGAACTGCTGTGGGCTAAAGCATATTCCTGGCAAGAAATATGTTGCAAATTATAAAAGCAAGTAGATGAGCATTCGTACGATCCAGAATCACCCCTGTGCTATGGAGCACAGAAGCTACTGCTCAACAAGTGAACATGTAACCCAGTGTCACAGGGCATAGAGATTAGTGTAACTAGAAACTCTCTCATTGTACAACTTCAGGGAGGAAAAAGGTCGCTTCGACTGGCGAGTTGAGGTACACGCCAAATGGCAGGTTATGAGGATGTTGAAAATCACATAGGGTACGAATATGGCTTGATGACAGTCCCATTTAATGAATGGTGGAGCTAGTCTTGTGTGAGATACAGTATGCTTACATGGATTATAAACGGGGTCTCCTGATAGGTCTGTTATCGTCTCTCGCTAGTGGACGATGCTGGTCACGAGCATCAATTTGGTTGCGAACTACAACCTACAAGAGATTTGCACAATTAGCAAGACAATACACCATTCTATCGCTCCACAATTGTTACAGAGTGGTATCTACATCTATACTACGCAAGCCAGCTTAAGGTTTGTGATGGAGGGTTCTTCTGGCACCACTGCCTTTTCCCGCCTTACCTTTCCCATTCGTGATTATCAGTAGACGTCTGTATAGGGTCTAATTTATCTCATTTTCTCACTGTAATCAATTCACGAGACGTATTTGGGAGGAACTGTTATGCTGACAATCTCTTCTTGAAACATATGCTCTAGGCATTTCAACAGAAACGACGCTTCTCTTGTAGCTTCTTCAAGGACCACTGAGAGCCAGGACTGGACCTGGGGCAAGATGCGTGATTGGGCCCCATCTTCAAACATAGTAGCCCAATTTTATTATTTTAAAGAAGGATTGACATGAATTAAACGTAACGAAATTCGTAGAATATTGGAGGTACACAAAAAAATCTCATTTGGATAAAATGTAGAATAAATATAATTTCTTATTAAACACTAAACAAATTTTCACAAATGCAATCGGTTCGTGCAAGATAGTGCATGGTGTCAAAATATTCCAAACAGCCGCACAAGAAAATGCCATTTTTCAATCGGTTATCTTTCGGGTTCTATTAATCAGAGATAAGGGATGTCTCGGATAGGCCTCGGCCCAGCGACCATTTGTATTTGTGACTATCCTATACTGCAGCGTCCAGATATGGAAAATACAGTAATGCTTCTAATTTTCTGTCGGTTCCAAGAGCACACTCCTAACATGATGGGCACAACAAGAAATAAATTCATATACAGACAATGCACTCGTAAACGCTTTCCAGCTTCTTGTCGATCTCTGACCTTGCTAATGTGTTTTGCAAGAACTGGATCATTGCGACTGAAGATCTCTAAATATTCCGAGGAAATTTTCATTATCTGAATCTCCAATTTTCTGAGCTAAGCCTCTCAAGCTTCTTTGACCAAGAAATAACGTCACATCAAGTAACGTGAGCGGTCCCCTGTAAATTGGTTATTTGACAGACGAACAAAAGAAGAACATTATCTCATTACTTCTGAGCATCAGCATGGTCAATGTACCTCTTTAATGTCATTATATTTCTTCACTTTAGCGAATCTTCCAGAACAGCTACGTACAAATAAAAATATTTAATTTGTGTTTACTCTTGAATGCAAAATATTTTCTGTATACCGGTACTCGTTTTTTCACCTTGTGATGGAATCAGAAGTGCATTAGCTTTGAATGTTGTTGGCAACCCTACGAAATTATAACGACTTTTCACAGTTGTTGCTGTGTGCGTTTGTTGGGAAAATGTTTAGATAGTATTTCCAAAAACGTTTAAAGAAATCGCATTTTCAACTCCATCAGAAGATAGTTCACGATGAGTAAAGAAAATTCTGTGGTTTTGAAGCCATTTTGACTATTTTTCGATCGTGACTGTCTCAAGAAATATGTAAAGGTTTTTTAAATTACCGCTGCCAGTAACAAACTTAGTTAACTATTATATTACCTATTTATTTAGCGACATGTTTCGAGGGAATACTTCATCTTCAGGCTAACTGGCATTACAAAAACAATTTTGCAATAAACATGTAACATCAGTATGACCTTATTATTATTAAACATGTAACATCAGTATGACCTTATTGTAAAATTGTTTTTGTAATGCCATTTAGCCTGAAGATGAGGTATTCCCTCGAAACATGTTGCTAAATAAATAATACAATAGTTAACTAAGTTTGTGACTGGTGGTGGTAATTTGAAAAACCCTTACAAAATACTGTACATTCAAGATTAAATACGAAATAGAATTATATGTAGTTGACCTGTATACTCATAAAACTGAAGTGGAAAGGAAGAACTAGGTTGGTTATGCTGGTGCTGGTGTAATGTTCTTTTATTTATTATATGTTACAAAATTTATATTACAGTAGGAGTTTAACATTTGCCATCTGAGTACACCAAGGGATCTGAGCGCATGAGAGGCTTGGGTCCCCCATGATGCTTGGGCCTCAGGTATTTTGCCCTTCTGTCCCCCGCCCGACGCCTCCCTCCCACTCTCTCGTCTTGCCTGGCGTTTCTGTCACATGATTTAGCTAAGCATCTCCATAACACTCTCGCTCCGACTAAACGATCCTGTGACGAAAAGTGACCCCTTCCTGGGATCTTCTCTCTCTCTTCTACTAAACCATCTCGGTAGTGGTCCAAAACTCATGTGCAATACTTAACAATCAGTTGAACTAGTTTTCCGTAAGCGAATTATTTCGTGTATGAACTACGTTTTCTTAAGATTCTTCCAATAAATGTCATCTCGATATCCTCTATTCTATGTGGTCGCTTCACTTTACTTCTAGGTGTTTCCAGTGATTTTTCCCTAATAATGCAGTTGAACAGTAGTGGATCTCTTTGCCTGTTTTCATGCAATACGTTACTTTCCATTTACGTTTGGTATCAACTCCCAGTCTCTGCAGCAGTGGCGATCCTGGTTATGGTGTTCCTAACTCTATATACCTGTAGACAATATCATTATCTTCAGATAGACTAACAGAGCTTCCAACATTACCCATTAGACTATTAATATATATTGTAAACAGTAACGACCCTGTAATACTCCTTTGGGATTCTCCGAAATTAGTTTTACATTTGTCCATTTTGTGTTTATTCTCGCTAATATTGCAATTAAGTGAGCAGCACTGTAATGACACTGTATTGATGAAACTGCCAAGCTAGAGTTGTGCTTGATTAATAGTTGCTCTCCAATAATTCTTAATTAGTTTGAGTTTTGAAGAAATCCTTTAGCATGACTCTACTGAAAGACACAAAGTTAAGAAAAATCTTGATAGTAAATTGAGACTTGGAAGAGATACGGAAAATTCATATTCAGTGTCGAGGAGCCCTCTTTTGGAGCTTTGGCAGCTTGCAGAAATCTTCTTAGGTGTGAGAGTTCTCCATGGATACCATCTTCAGAACTCTCATCATAATTGTCAACTAAACGTATTATAGTCGTTGGAATTTCAGTTTCTGAGGTTTTAATCAGATTTGTGGGCTCTAAAACAGCAAATCGATCTGATATACTAAAAATTGACACTTGAGCAGTTGTAAGTATGTCACCTTTGTAAATGAATGGACAACAGTTTATTACATCACGATGCATTGTAGGAGAGACATCACCACATTTTATAAAAGTACTTTTCTTAACTTGGAAATGGCATCAGTGTCCATGGGTCTGCGTCATTTTAATTCAACCGATTAGATTAGTTACTTAATGAATTGGTATGATGTGCCATAGATCATTTTTTATGATAATTCATAATGATGTGGAACGAGTCTTTTACAGTCACATCGCAAATTAATTTGTAAAAATAGCTACATGCTGACATTTATAATGTTTTAGTTAAATAATACAGACGGGGGTTAGTAATTCCTATCCATCACCTTTTACACATTACAATAATTGAAATTCTTCTGTGGAATAGGAGTTGCCAAGGAGAAATTTTTTCAGCTTATTTTCAAATTTTACTTTGCTGCATGTCAGACATTTTATACCATTGGGTAAGTGGAGCAAATTTTTTGTTCAAATGTTTAAGTAAATAAAATCTTCCAACACGTTCTACAAGTCAAAACATTATTTGTTGCTCCTGCTTTTAGATTTTAGTTCAGTTTTTATATTAATGCCTTGGAGGATTTTTGAAAATAACAACTGATGATAAAGCTTTTAAGTTATTGAAAATATTCTTAACGCCGTTACCTTCAGGTTGTAATGAAACTCTGGTTGAATATTTATAGTAGCACAATAAAAATATAAATACTAATATATTTATTGTCTAATATTATTAATCTATATTATTATATTCTACAATACAAACACACAATATAGTTTTGTTTTGTTAGCATTTTATGTCATTTATTTGAAAAGTAATCCTCATAGTGTCCCATTGCTGTATATTGAAATAGGAATACATAAATGAAAAATTATATTCACGGCAAATTTGCTCCCAAGGGCTAGAAAACTTTGTGAACATTCACAATCATGGATTACATGATTTATAAATAAAAATGAGTTAAAATATTGTTGGAATTTAGGTTATATCACAGATATCTTGTACTGAAACAAGTTCATTTATTGCAGTGTGCACCATGGAACACTATATGTATTTGTAACGACACATTCAAATACAGTAACATTTGTTTCTCTTTTTACTATTGAAAATCACAAACATTTGTACACCACAAATGAAATTTAAAAAGTTCATTATAGTATTGTCAGGATGATGATGGTGTCATGACCATTTAAATGCATAGTGGCTGAAAATTACGTTGGACCAATATCTGACATTCTCTTTTATGTGTGGATTAATAATCAATGACAGATCTTGAAAGCAGTTGATTATGAATATAATGATACAAAATGCTGTTTGATTGTGATTTGCAATCTCCATTATGTGATCTTCCATAACTGCCTGTATAAACATAATTACACCGCATAATAAAGAAAAGGCATGTCTGTAGTTGAATAATACAAATAAAATGCCCTTTCTAATGAAATATTGTGAAGTTGAAACTAGCCATTATCCAAGCTTTAGTAAATATAGTTTTACAGCCCAGATCTATTCTGCATGTAACACTCCATGTTATTTCACTCTGTGCCCATTGTTTTATATGTTTTCCCTGTAATTGCTACTATATTTTTTCTTTAAAATCTGCTTCTATGTCAAATTGTGGATTTAAGAAAAAAAACTGAATTCACTATACAAAGTGCACATAATGAAACATGCAACCTGCACACACACACACACACACACACACACACACACACACACACACACACACACACACACACACACAGACATAGCATTCACAATTTTTCTACATGAAAGAGAAATTCTAGCATGTGGAATCAATCAATAGAAACAGTTGTTAATTCAGGAAATTGATTTGTCGCTCTACATTTTCTTCTCTCTCCTTTTCCAAAATATGAAGCCTATGTGAAATGCACAGTCTTTATTTGTTGTTGTACATATTTGTTCCTGGCATGTCTGAGAATCAAATATATGTTTAAAGTTTGTCATTCTTCATTCTTTGTGCCAGACACAACTTGAAGATAATGTTATCTTTACATCTTTCTAGCTTACACCTACGAAGACCAAACAACAGCAGTAGGTGGACAGTGTTTCTTGAAGGTATGTAAACTGTGAGGGTAAGCATGCTAATACTACCAATAACATTAGAGAGCTCCTTTCACTTTTATGGTAAAAAAAAAAATAGCTAGCATCTGATGCTTACACTGCTGTGACAAAAGCCATGCGATAAATCTACATCTACATAGATACTCCGCAATACAACATACAGCGCGTGTCAGAGGATATCCCGTACCACCAATAGTCATTTCCTTTCCTGTTCCACTCACAAATAGAGCGAGCAAAAAACAACCCAAATTTCTCGTATCTTATCTTAACGTTCCTCATGCGCAATGTATATTGGATTCAGTAGAATTCTTCTGCAGACAGTTTCAAATGTCGGTTCTCAAAATTTTCTCGACAGTTTTCCTAAAAAAGAATGTCGCCTTCTGTCCAGGGATTCCCATTTGAGTTACTGAAGCATCTCCGATTTTCTCGATAGTGCTCCTCGAAATGAATGTCGCCTTCCCTCCAGGGATTCCCATTTGAGTTCCCAAAGCATCTCCATAGCACTTGCGTGTTGTTCGAACCTACCAGTAACATACGAGGGCAGTTCAGAAAGTAACCTCCGGTTGATTTAAAAAAATACACCAAGTTAAATAAAAATATTTTAATATATACATCTTACAACTACATCTTTGCACTATTTTTCTACATAGTCTCCATAGCGATTGAGGCACTTATCGTATCTCTTCACAAGCTTTGAAATTCCTTCTGCATAAAAATCACCCGCTTGTGCCTGGAGCCAGCCTGTGACCGCATCTTTGAGCTCTTCGTCGTCATCAAACCGCTGTGACCCGAGCCATTTCTTCAAATGCATGAAGAGGTGATAATCACTTTGCGCCAGGTCTGGGCTGTAAGGTGGATGGTTGATAACGTCCCACTTGAAGGACTCAAGAAGGGCCGTTGTTCTGCGAGCAGAGTGAGGACGGGCGTTATCGTGCAAAAAAACGATACCGGAAGTCAGCATACCACGGCGTTTGTTCTGTATAGCCCGTCATAACTTTTTTATTGTTTCACAGTACACGTCTTGATTAATGGTCGTACCACGTTCCATGAATTCAACCAACAACACCCCTTTGGCATCCCAAAACACCGTTGCCATCAGTTTTCTGGCAGAAAAATCTTGCGAGGCTTTCCTTGGTTTGGTAGGCGAATTTGAATGTGCCCACATCTTTGATTGTTCTTTTGTCTCAGGGTTCACGTACTTAATCCAGGTTTCGTCACCGGTCACGATTCTGTTTAACAATGGTTCTCCTTCGTCCTCATAACGTGACAGAAAGTCTAATGCAGAGGCCATTCTTTGAGTTTTGTGGTGGTCGGTAAGAATTTTGGGCACCCATCGTGCACAGAACTTACGGTAACCCAATCTTGCTGCCACTATCTCGTACAAGAGAGTCTTAGAAATCTGTGGAAAACCAGTAGACAACTCCGACATTGAGAAACGTCGATTTTCATGAACTTTTGCATCAACTGTCTGAACGAGTTCGTCAGTCACCAATGATGGTCTACCACTCCTCTCTTCATCATGAACGTTTTCTCGTCCACTTTTAAATAAACGTACCCATTCACGGACAACTCCTTCACTCATAACTCTTGGTCCGTACACGGCACAAAGCTCACGATGAATAGCTGCTGCAGAATATCCTTTGGCTGTAAAACACCTTATGACAGCACGCACTTCACATTTGGCGGGGTTTTCTATTGCAGCACACATTTCAAACTGCCACAAAAACTAAACTAGCGCAGGTACGACGTTCACTCGACCACGGCTTGATGCCGACTGACCTGTTGAGTGCGTGAACGCACAGATGGCGTCGCTACTCCCCCCACAACCCGCACTGTGACCAATCGGAGGTTACTTTCTGAACCGCCCTCGTATTTAGCAGTCCACCTCTCAGTTGCTCCGATGCCTTCTTTTAGTCTGGCCTGATATGGATTACAAACACTCTTGCACTTCTCAGGAGTAGAACACATTAGCGTCCTATATGCGACCTCCTTTGCGAATGAACCACACTTTCCCAGAATTCTCCCAATAAACTGAAGTCAACTATTCACCTTCCCTGCCACAATTCTCACATGCCTCTTCACTTCATTTCGCTTTGCAACATTAAACCCAGATATTTAAATGAATTAACTGTGTCAAGCAGGACGCTACTAATGTTGTTCCTGAAACATTATGGATTTGCTTTTCCTACTCATCCACATTGACTTACAATTTTCTACATTTCAAGCTAGCTGCAATTCATCACACCAACTAGAAATTTTGTCTAACTCATCTTCTATCCTCCTGTCACTCAACTCCGACACCTTACTGTTCACCATAGCATTATCAGCAAACAACCGTAGATTGCTGCCCACCCTCTCCACCATATCATTTATGCATATAAAGAACTTCTGGCACCCTTGTGTCGAATTAACATTTTCCATAGAGTACAACATAGTGGGTTCTATAACATAAGACGTCTTTGAGCCACTCACATATGTGTGAGCCTATACCGTATGAGATTTGAGATAAATGAAAGCTAGGTAAGGGGCTAATACTGAAGAGTAGTCCTTGAAAATTCGAGTTGGGATTCCATTCGGACCTGGTGACTTATTTTTTTCCACTCTTCAAGTTGTTTCTCTATGCCAGGGATGTTTATTACTATGTCGTCCACACATGAGCCTGTTGAATGGTCAAACGACAGTATATATATATATATATATGTATGATTCTCCTGCGTGAACTATTTAGACTCACTTAGTGCTTTTACTTAGGACTAGAATTTTCTTGGGTTCTCTGCTATATCTTTTGCTAAGGTATGACGGAGGTAGTTGTTGTAGACTTCGCCCATACATCTTATCACAGATGCTTGAATCACTACTAATCTTTGCTTGTCGTCATTGGCACATTCTCTTTTGACCAAGAGTGCAATAACCTCTGCTTTCTCAACATTGTCCAAATCTCTTTATTAAACCATGGCGGGCCTTTCCTGTCCTTAATCCATTTACTTGGCACGAAACTCTCCAGACGACAATTTACAGTCTGCTGAAACTTTTCCCATAATTCCTCTAAGTCCATACTTCTGGAACTAAGTGATGTCAGTTCACTGTCTAAGTGAGATTCTAACAACTGTTTATCTGCTCTTTCCATTAGAAACACTCCCCTAGCTTTCTTAATTGATTTATTAACTTTCGTAACCATAGTTGCTATAATGACATTATGATCACTAATCCCCGTTTCTATACTGACGTTATCGATAAGGTACCGTCTATTTGTAGCTACAAGGTCCAACATATTTGCATTGCGTGTGGGCTGCCGAACTAGCTACTCAAGACAGTTTTCAGAAAACGTGTTCAAAAGTACTTCGCACAACTGTTTGTCTGAACCCACCACAATGGATTCATAGACATCCCAGTCTATATTCGGTAGGTTAAAGTCGCCTCCTAATACTGAAGAGTAGTCTTTGAAAATTCTAGTTGGGATTCCATTCGGACCTGGTGACTTAAGTGAGTCTAAATAGTCTTCCAACAAATCGTTGGAAGTCCACTGTAGAAATATTGATCTACGCTGCCTCTATAATCATCCGTAATTGCTAAAGTGTTGCTGGTTCAGAATTTTATGCGTGAACTGACCTCTCCATTATATCCCATAAATATTTGATAGGAGTCAAGTCACGCAATGTGGATGACCAAATCATTATCTCGAACTATCCAGAATGTTCTTCAGACCAATCGTGAACAACTGTGATCCAGTAACATGGTGCATTGTCATTCATAAAAATTCCATCATTGTTTAGGAACTGAAGTCCATGAATGGCTGCAGATGGCCTCAAAGTAGCTGAACATAATCATCTCCAGTCAATGATAGGTTCAGTTGGACCACAGGACCCAGTCCATTCCATGCAAACAGAGCCTAAATTATTAAGAAGACACCACCAGCTTGCACAGTGCCTTGTTTTCAACTTGGGTCCATGGTTTCGTGGGGTCTGCGCCAGTTTTAAACCCTACCACCAGTCCTTACCAACTGAAATCGTAACTCATAAGGAATAGTATACAAGGTGAGTCTCTAACTATTGCCACCTAGAATAACTCTAAAAGTATGTTAGTAGATGAAAAGTTTGTGGGACAATGTTCCAGGGGACAACGGTGACCATATTATGACATTGGTTTTTTGTTGCTAGGTGGGGTCGCGTCAGAGATATGAATGTCAGCTTTGCTTTTTTAGATGGGATCCTATAGTTTGGTACTTATTTTCTGATAGTGGCTATCGAGACAAATCCAATGATGTGTAACAGTAAGGTCTTTGAAGTTCAACGAAGGTCAAAAGGGTGGCATGAACGTCCATTTACAGAAGATGTTCGAAGTGATGACCGTTGGTATCAATGCAGAGCTGCCATCTTCTTATCATGGAATGGGTGATATTCCCTATCACTTCGGCACTTATTGAAGCACATGCTCTGACAATTCTCTCTCGTATATTGTGCAAATAGTAAATATTCACCGAATACTGTGTATCCATCTAACATGCCATTGACATGTTAACACCATTGAACATTTTTGCAATACAACACTAATAAGAACAGTAAGACTAGTATCATAGAGTCAAGCAAATGTTAATGATGTATTCCTTCGAAGAACAAGTCGATATGCTTCTCATTTACGGAGAATACCAACGAAATTCAATGAGAGCTAGAGACTTATACATTGAAAGATATCCTCAACATACTCCCCCTACACATCTTACATTTAAATATGTGTATGATAATTTGGGAACTGGATCTTTAAGTCATTGGAAACATATCCAGCAAAGGAAAGTTACTAACGAGGAAACAGAAATTGGTACTCTTGCCACTGTGGTTTGAGATCCTGATGTTAGTTTGTGTCAAATTGCAAAGGAATCTGGCATGAGCCACAGTAGTGTTGTTTTTGTTCTGCATCACCATACATATCACCTTCACCATATCAGTCTCCACCAAGAATTATCTGGTATGGATTGTATGCGTCACATTGAATTCTGCCAATGGGCTCAATATCAACTTCAGAGGGATGACACATTTATTAA
The DNA here is from genome assembly GCF_023898315.1 of Schistocerca nitens. Classification (NCBI taxonomy): domain Eukaryota; kingdom Metazoa; phylum Arthropoda; class Insecta; order Orthoptera; family Acrididae; genus Schistocerca; species Schistocerca nitens. The sequence continues at coordinate 720,548,458 of NC_064616.1, forward strand.
TTTTATTTAATTTACTGACGAGGCTACATTCACGAACCATGGAAATGTCAATTTGCATAACATGCATTATTGGGCAACCGTAAATCCATGTTGGCTGCGGCAAGTTGCACACCAAAAACTGTGGTTGGTGAATGTATGGTGTGGGATTCTGGAGGACAGAATTATAGGCCCCTATTTCATTAAAGGAAATGTTGATGGTAGGAAGTACACCACATTCCTGCAAGAAAGATTAGGTCTGTTATTGGAAGAAATACTTTTATGAATAAGGAACAGAATTTGGTATCAACATGATGGGTGTCCAGCAGATTTTTCGCTGATGGCTAGGAATGAGTTCCAAAGAGTATTCCCAAATCGTTGGATTGCACGCGGAGGAGATGTGTCGGCGCCAGCTTGTTTGCCATACTTGACGCCACTGGATTTTTTCTTGTGGGGATTCATAAAAGACATTGTTTACAAAGACATTCCAACTACACCTGAAGATATACGAGAGAATTGTCAGAGCATGTGCTTCGATAAGTGCTGATGTGATAAGGTATACCATTCAATCCGTGATAAGAAGATTGAAGCACTGCATTGATACCAATGATCATCACTTCGAACACCTTCTGTAAATGGATGTTCATGCCAACTTTGTTACCTTCGTTGACCTTCAAAGTCCTTGCTGTTACACATCATTGGATTTGTCTCGTTAGCCGCTACCAGAAAATAAGTACCAAATTATGACATCCCATTAAAAAAAAGAAAAAAAAGTTGACCTTCATATCTCTGATACGACCCTGCCTAGCAACAAAAAACCAACATCATATTATGGCCCCCGTTGTCTCATGCAACTTTTGTCCCACAAACTTTTCGGCTCCTATCATACTTTAGGAGTTATTCTAGGTGGCAACAGTTAGTGACTCACCCTGTATTGTGGCACAGGATTTAGAGTACATACTTCCTTGGCTGCCACATCTGCTAAATCATTTTTCTGAGTACCCATGTACCCTGGTACTCAGCAGAACGACACCTCCTCTTCAAGCCTTTGTAGGTGAAGCTGGGAGTCCTCAATCTTCAGAACATGCACTGGTATGCAAAACGTAAGGACAACAGTAACTTTTGCGTGATGTGTTACTTCCAAGTAATATAGCTCAATGATGGAAAATATGTAGAAAGAACTGCTTCAGTATAGTACAGAAGATAACTCGAGGAAGTACACAGTGAGATGAACATAAATGACACCTTTATGCAAAGACAATAACCACAATGGAGTCACCATAGTTTACACTGTACACAATTTACGCTGTATATTACAAAAGGCTGGACATATTTCTTAATAGGGTGTGTCAGTGTGTCACACCATAGAAAGCAGTGTGTGGCCTCCATTGAATTCCCATGCTGGTCACAAGGTTGTTAAAGAGTTCTTATGGTGGAGTGTTCCATTCCTCCTCCCACATAGTTGACAACTGCTGGATGGTAGTTGGTGCTTGTGGTCGTGGTTCATTTCATCAACCCAATGTGTCCCACATGTGCTTGATGGGATTTAATTTTGGGGAAAGACAAGATAGTTAATTCACCATGCGCACACACACGCACACACACGCACACACACGCGCGCGCGCGCGCGCACACACACACACACACACACACACACACACACACACACACACATATGTAGGTCGAATGATTAGAGCAGTTAAGTTAGACATAGGAGTTTTACAGTAATGAACTTAGTTGAAATATGAAGGAAATTGGGAACCAGAAGTCTTATGCATGTTACATTCTGTTGCATAGTTCAGATGGCGTGGCGTAACTGGGTTGGTGGAGTCCCAAGTTAAGCAACACAAAGGAGAATGCTGTGTCACCAGCCAGCAGAGGATGTGACAAGAAACAGTTCGCCCCACGCAAGAGTGTCAACATCAAGGATGGTAATCAGGTTAGTTACGCCAACCAAGCAACACCAGAATAGTCCACTGACGTACTGGGGAAGAAGAACCGCAGACAGCAGCAACAGAAAGCCGTATTTAAGGACCAGCAGCCAGCTGATTAGCATCATCCATCCTGAAGCATTGGAATGATGCAGACCCTGCGTCACTTAGACCTGCCACTAGTTTGTACTCATCATGGTCATCACAGTCATTGTAATTAGTCACCATCTTAATACAGGTCATCACCTAAGAGGCACCAGAGTGACACCACAGCCGTAACTATCGTTGGATGCTGTCAACAGGCAGCTGCCTGTCAAAAAGTCCCACAACATCATTAGGTGCCTGGCTTGTGTCCATCACCTCCCATGCACCTGAGCCTAGCACTCAACTATTAAAATGCTGTCACCCAGCTGATTGTAAGTGCCTTGACCTTGAACCACACCTGTGAGTCTCTAACTCACCTTGTCAACTGAAGCCTAAAGGGTGGCAGTCTTTAAAATGACCCAAACTTCATAAGGTTTTGAGTGAGGTCCTGCAATAAGATATTGCTATGCCTATGTGTTGAAGTTTTCAGAAATACTCTTCTGCATGTGAGTCACACTGCTTAAGAACTGCCTCTTTGTGTTTCTATTCATTATTTTGTAGCTATTGTACATAAATTGTTGTTCCTTAGAAATTTTCTCTGATTTTGTTTCAATAGCATGAGGCACCTGTAGCATCTTTAACTGTGCTCATGGGTGTATATTTTTCTATGAATTGATTAAACATTAACTCAGACCTGAATAATAGTTCTTCTGCAGTTACACTATCTGATCCAAAGTATCCTGACACCCCTCGTAATGCAGAATTAACTGCTCTGACCTGTGTCAGTGCAGATATTTTTTATGTGGCACCTTAATATGTACATACATCAGTATATCGGTCATGGTCATTTTTTTTCTGTGTCACACTCTTCCCACAAACACGTCATGTAATTTACTATCTAACGTTTTCTGCAAGGTCGTAAATACACCACTAAGTGGACTAGTCCTGTCAGTATAGTATTTTGCTTCCTTGCATCTACACTTCAACACCTGAACTGCTGCCCAGGGGAAAATAATCATTAATGGCTCACAAATCAGCATTGATGGATTCCTTTTACCACATGAAGTTGGAGGTACTAATTAACCTAAAACTATATGTATTACTCATTATAGCTATATTATTAGCATACTCACATAATGTTGTTCAATACATCGTCCTCAGTCACCAAAACAAATATCTGCACTTATACCCATAACACCCTGTATGTCACAAGAGACAAAAGGAGATAGGGAGAATTGGGCTGTCAGTAAAGAAGCAATAACAGCAGAATACGTCAGCCAGAAGACTTCAGTGACTTTGAATGTGGACCAGTTATTGGATGTCACCTGAGTAACAAATTCATTAGGCGCATTTTCACTCTTCTAAAGCTGCCAAAGTTGACTGTTGGTGATGTGATAGTGAAGCATAAATATGAAGGAACAACCACAACTAAACCAAGGCCACACAGACCTCATGTACCAACAGACAGGTACAGTCGAGCATTGAGGTGGGTGGATGTAAAAAATCAAGTGAAACCATTGGAAGGCATTACTCATTGTAAGATTACTGACATAAATTGTACATTGATAGCAGTGATTCTTCTTTTCAGCATCTATCATTTGGTTTAGTAGCCAGTTTGTTAAATTTGCAGATGCATCACTGTACAAGTTGTGGTGTTTTCACATTTATTCACATTAGTAAAATAACGATGATCAGCTAGTAATCAGTAATTGAAGCAGCTGATATTTTACAGGTCAGCACCTACACTACAAATGATTTTGCAACGTGATAACATTTTTCCAACACTCTTTCACAGTCAACTTCTGTCTGTCAAGCAATATGAAGTTGGTTTTGATTACATAGTCACTGCACTAAGTCCTTGCTCAATTTGTGTTACTAACAACACATAATAAACAGTACTTTTTGGTGGCTAAAGGTGACACTAAGGTATTTATTATGCCATGGCCTATTTTAATAATCATCATGTTTATTGGGATCTCATGCATAATTCACTAAATGCATGCCTAATCCACTAGGATGAATACAGTTCAATAACTAACGTTGAACTGACTCACTGCTGTTGGCTAGTGACACAGAACTGTTGGCACTATAGCTATTAAATACTGACTGAATCAAACCTTATCTCACATGCCTAATTAGATGCACATATGAATGAAAACCAAAATATGTCATTACATATTAATTAATAATATGCAAGAGAGCAAAATCACAGGACACATAATTATAATAATCAAAAGAGCAATGTTTTAAAAGTATGACCAATATTACCAGAAGAAGGTAAAAATTGCAGGTATTCCATTTAAATAATTTTACATTATGTGAAGATTCACGAAGCCCCGAAAACTTGTTAAAAATTAAATTTTCTAAGTCAAATAACTACCAAACTAGCAAGATCACCTAGTGGATGTGGGCATTTTGGACTTGGAGACAAATGGGATACAAAACTGTTGTACTGAATTTGGAAAATAGCCATTTTTAAGACTTGGACACAGAAACATGAGAACTTTCATTATGAGTAATTTTTGAAAGAGGAAGAATTTTGGAAAAATTAAAATGACTATGGAGGAGATGAGAATGATGGCTTTCAAAGGAGCTCTACCAATTTGTAAACAGCTATTTCCTCAGTAAAGTTTCTACTTCACGTCTTCCTTATGAAACTTAAATTATGAATTATTGTTTATAGGGATTATTTCTGGGTAAATGAACTATACAGGTGTCATTAATAGAGAAATTACATTGCGAATTATAAAGATTTATGAATTCCCACTTGAATAATAATATTTTTTGTTTTGTGCAAAAAAGGAAAGGAAAAATTTTATATTTGGTTATTTGTGCCAGGTCTTGTACAAGAACAAATAGAATGGTTTAACCTTGCTCTGTGACATCAATAGTTCCAAAGTGTTACAAACAGTCCACTTAACACAAAGAACGTGCATTGGTAGTTAAAAAGAATGTGGTACAATGGTCGAACTACTCCTTGTAAACCACACATTTCTGTAGTCAATGCAAAATGGTGCTTGAGGTGGTGTAAAGAGCAATGCTACTGGACAGCAGATGACTGGAAATGACTGATTTTGACTGATAAATCACAGTATATTGTGTGTCGGCTTGATGGAAAGATTTGAGTTTGCCAACAGTGAAGTGCACAGGAGATGGTGTTATGATATGGGTGTGGGTGGGGTCTCCTTATTGCACTTACAAAAATGCTAAATGCAGAAGAATATGAACACAATTTACAGCCATGTGTGCAACATACAGTAGAGGAACAGTTCAGAAATGATGATTTTTTTTGTATCAATATGACAATGCACCTTGACATACAGCAGCACCTGTGAGGCAATGGCTTGTGGAGAACAATGTTTCTGAAATTGACTGGCCTGCCCAGGTACCCAACCTGCACCCAATGACGGAGACAAGTTAGAATTTCAACTTCACTCCAGTCCCCACTGTCCAACATCACTTCCTTCTCCAGTTGCAGGTCTTAAGAAAGGACTGCCACTCCCCCACAGACATTCAGACACCTCTCTGAATGTGTCCTCAGCAGAGTTCAAGCCATCATAAAGGCAAAGTTGGACACAGTCCACATTAATGTCCATTAATAGGTGTCCTGATACTTTTGATCAGATGGTGTATCTTGCTAGACTAAACTATTCTAACTCCACCTGAGAAATAAATTGACCTTATCATTATGAAATTTACTGAATAAATGGAGCTTTCTTCTTGTTTTATGCAATCCTTCAAGCCTCACTACAAATGTTTCATAATCCATGATCCCACTCTAAATGTAAATATTCTCAAAGGGATCACTTCAGTTAGCTACTAATAAACCTAACATTTTCTATCATGCATCAATTTCATAATTATCTGTTCTAGGCAGTTTTGCAGAGAGTGCTTTTAGGACTGTTTTAGAAGCAGCTTTATTTCATCCACCACTTATGACATTTTAATCTTCCTAATTGACTGTGGAGTGGCTAAAATCTTTTCAAATGATTACAGTATGAATGGGGAAATATTTGTTAATGAACTGAGACATTCTCTAACATTTGCAGTTATTTCTGCAATTTTGTCTTGTGTGTAGTAAATGGATCCAACCACAACTGTCAGTGCAGACTCATCCAAACCTCTGTATACAGACTCAGATTCTATGTAATATCATTTATAATCATTGTATGCTCATACAGAAATGCAACCTCCTATGTATCTTAGTTACCAATGATGATGAATGTTTGGGGATATTGGTGACTTCTCATACTTTCATAATCTTCAAGAGAATGTATAATGTTTGCTGCTGTAATAATTGAGCTGGACTGTTCTTTGCTCTTGGGAGAACCAGTTGTAAAACTGAATTACTTTATATTGCAAGGAGGGAGGTGAGGACAGTTTGAGGAGAGGGGTGGTATGAAAACTGATGCATGGGTGATTATGGCAGTGCTGCTGCTTTTTAAACAGTCCACTGAGTGAGCACGGACATTCTTCAGACTCTTACCATGTAGAATATTTTCTTTTCATTGTCATTTGAGAATTTCAGATCTCACACATGAAGGAATAAGGAGAGACATAGTTTCAGGACAATTAAAGCCATTTCAGACAAAATCCTAATATCTTACCCTAAAAGATTAGTGATATTTTCTTAATTACTGCAGCTTACTGATGAAATTTTGGATTATCATATGAAATTTCATAAAAAAAAGTGAACACCCATATGGTACACCAGTGCCTCAGACGAGACAAATGTTCAAGACAATGGATACTAATCACAGTAGAAAGTCTATTATCAGATTCCAGTAATAATTACTGATCATGACAGTAGCACATTTGGCTTGTTAAAGAGTTTCACCAAGCTAAATAGGGCTAATGTAAATTTGTACTAAAATGTCCTAATACTTAGTAAATTAATTGATTGCTTGCTAAATGACAATGTGTGACAGGCACATTAAAGAAGCAAGTAAAAACATGAAAAACGTCTGGGACTAAGTATTCCTCAAAATAAACTTATCACTAAGAAATATTAACAGTAAATGTGCTTTATGGTATATTTTATGAATATGTGGTGTGTAAAAAGTAATACAATTCAATAATCTGTCAATGTTAATGAAATTAGACTTCAAGTACAAGCTGTATGGGTAAAGAATGCAAAGGAATTTCCCAACATTTGCTTCAAATAATTTAGGACAAGAAAGAAGATGTAAATTAGATTCACTAAAAGAAAATTTAAACCTACCTTCCACTGAAATAAGGATCCATGCTCATCAGTGCATCACATTGCTACATATGAAGAAACCATTACTTACCATAATCATTGTTGTCCTGAGAATCTAGCTGAGTTTATTATTTTTAAAACAAGAATTGGTTTCTCTATTTAGCTACATGTTTGTGAATGTATTATGCAGGTTTTTAATACTTGTGTAGCTGTCAAAATTTTTCTCAATTTTTTGGTCAGGATTATTCATAATATGACAAAGTACATTCCTGCCATGTCACTTTGTCTGTATTCAATTATTTTGAATGAAATGCCAGTCTTTGTCATTAGTTATGGCCTGCAATCACATTTTTGGGTGTAAATTATACCTGGGAACTAAAACGACCCAAACGTTCTTCCTACTGCTGATAAGTATAGTTTGCATTCACACACTCCATTTCACTATTGGCAAATTATTGGTCCTGCTCTACTTTTTCAGATGTTGGCGATAGAAATACAGATTCAGTCTAAAATACAGTTATCTTCATTTTTAATTTGCTGCTTTGCATTTTTAATTCCTTAATTTATTTCTTATTTTTCGACAGGAAGGCAGCACAACTCCATGTGTTCACCAATATAGGTGCCACACACACACATACATGAGAACTCCAGGGATAATAATGACTCATGTCGATATCATGCCATAGAAAGATGTTCATGGCCACAGTGCAGTCATTCATTTCCAAAACTGCAGAACCATTATAGAGGAGAAGAAATGGAGTTCACTGAATTGTTAAAATCATTTCGCCTTGACATGGTGAATGTTGAAAATGTGCTTGATATTGATATTTACACACTTAATGATATGGATCATGAGGAACTGCTTCAACTGCTTACACATAAAGCTAACTGATACATTACAAGAAGAATGTAAATAATTTTAGACATAATGTATTACATAAACCATATAAGAAATGAAATTAGTTTTCTCCATCCATAAAACTGGAACAAAAGAAAACTAAACTGATCAACATAAGTAGCATTGCATTACAACTCAACTTAGAAAATACTGTGTATTAGAAGTCTTCACAGCAGTTCCTGGGTATATTGTTGATCAAAACTTCCTCTCTTCTCTTTGGTAAGGTAAAAGAAATTAAAAGGCTTCAAAAAATTGTATTTATATCACTAAATGTACACAAATATTTTATAGTCACCTTTGTGATAGGAGAAAAGAAAACAATGAAAAATGCTTATGATCCACAACTGATTAATTATGAAGACTGGGATCACTGCAACTGCTGATGTTTGAATCAAAAGTTGTATATGAAATTAGTTTTGCATTTTAGATAGAAAGTGATTCATTTTTATGATACAATAAATCAGTTCGTTCTTGATATAGTCACAAGAAATTAAAACTAAAAAAGTAGGTAATTTTAATACACTTTGTTCAGTAAATGGTGCAAACCTTGAGGTATATGTGTATCTGAAGTTTACGGAGTTGGTACTATTGGTTAAGTCATGATATGTTGTGGTCTGTGTCTCATGTTATCATGTGATTTTGTTTGGTAGCATACTGGTGTTGTAGAATTTAAGTTTGTAATGTTTAACTGCTTTAAATTCTCCACATTTTAAGAGGAATATGAATTGTTACATCAGCTTTACAGCTTGAGCTACAGGAAAATTACTTAATGTCATAATGCAATTACCTGTGTTGTTCCTCAGTCATTTTGTAATGATTTGTTTGTTGAGCTTTAGCTACAGTTGTGGAGAAACAAAGAATCAAAAGAATGCCATATCAAAAAGAAATGCAAATACTTTCAGTAGTTTCAGTACATCTGTTGCTAAAATAGCATTTAGTTTTGGCTTTAAACAAACATGCATTTCATTTATCAAAATAAGTGTTAAATAGTGTTTGTTTAACTTCAAAAGATTTGATAATATGAAGAACAACAGATGCATTAAGTAGAAGGAAATTTTTAAATATGAAAAGAAAGCACAAGATACATATAACCAGTAAAGCATTACGATCATTCAGACAACTGTATACTAGAAACTAATAAGTGAATAGACACAATAATTTATTTTTCAGATAAATGAAAAATTCTTTTGCCATATCTGATGTCTTTTTGTGGATCTTTGTTTTGTGGTCGTTTTATAAATAACCATGATTTTCATTGTGGGAAAATAATTCCATAAAAAGTTAAGAATTTATCTTCTTCCTGCCATGAACAAGAAGTTAAATTCGCTTGAGAATGAAATACACACAAATTGTGGTTGTTCTATTAGTATTTATTTCTACAAATCTGTTTTCAGCTTATGAGATAAACATCAGATAACACATTTTCATTCACAGATATATTAGCGTGCAAGTAAAATAAAGATTAAACTTACTACTGAAGTAGATAGGGTTATTGGCCATAGAGGTAGACAAGATATAATATACCAAGAGTTCTTAACTAGTGTTATGTGTTAGACTCTATTCTAAATAACTATAACTTCCAGAATAACTTATATCAAAACAGTACCAATAAAAAATGCCAACTCCAAATGGCATCTATATATTGTTTGAACTGTATGTTAAAATATATGTTATTTTGTGCTAGAAATTATAGTCCATGTGATGTTTGCCAATCTATCCCTCATACAGTGACTGCCATTTGCATTGAGACATTATATCGACCCGTAACTACTTATTTCCCCTCTATAATTGTTGTCTACTATTGTAAGTAAATATTAACCACTAGTTATTAAGTGAAGAATCAATTTGTGACATTGATTATGACATTTCCTTTATATTGTTGTGGGTCAAGTCTCTGTGCACTTTATTATATATTTGATTTTAAATGTTTGGGTACTTTCCTTGTAGCATATATTTGGATACTAGTCAGTTGTTACTTCATTTGGACCTAATATATCTGAACAGGTGTATAAAAAAATTGATATCTGCATCTACTTTTAATGTACAGAAACTCTCTGTGGCATCTATATATTGCTTGATCTGTTTGTTAGTATTGATGTGTACTTTGTGCTAGAAATTATTGTCCAACTGATGTTTGTCAATGTATTTCTAATACAGTGACTGTTATTTTCACCCATATTCACCCATAACTACTTATTTCCCCTGTATAACTGTAGTTTATTATTATAAGTAAATATTAACCACTAGTTATTAAGTGAATATTCAACTTGTGACATTGATTATGACATTTCCTGCATATTGTTATAACTAGAGTCTGTGTGCACTATGTAATATATTTAATTTTAAATGTTAGGGCAATTTCATTCCAGCAGATATTTGGGAACTAGTCAGTTGTTACCTCATTCGGGCCAAATACAGCTGAACAGGATTGTAAAATTAAATTAGATATCTGCATCTATTTGTAACATATATAAACTCTATGTGGCATCTATATATTGTTTGATGTGTTTGTAAGTATTGATGTGTACTTTGTGCTAGAAATTATTGTCCGTGTGATGTTTGTCAATGTTTTTCTCATACAGTGACTGCTATTTGCCCTGTGTCTTTGTACCCTCCATAACTACATATTTCCCCTCTATAATTGTAGTCTACTATTGTAGGTAAGTATTAACCACTAGTTATTAAGTGAAGATTCAACTTGTGAGATTGATTATGATATTTCCTGCATATATTTGTGGGTAGAGTCTCTGCATAGTTTGTAATATATTTAATTTTACGTGTTTGGGTACTTTCATTACAGCATATATTTGGAAAATAGTCAGTTAATACAAGGCATGTTTTTTAAGTAAGTACCAGTTTGAAATTAAAAAAAAAGACATGCTAAGATATCCCAATAATTTTATTTTTACATGAAAGCCTGTACCTTAATCTACTTTTCTACATAATTTCTGTCAATATTGAGGCACTTGTCATAAAGTTGAATCATATTTTTAATACCCTCATCATCACCACTATTTTGACTTCGTCATCGTCCTGAAGACGTGGACTGCCCAAGTGTTTCTTTAAGTGCAGGAACAGATGGTAGTCACTGAGAGCAAGATCATGGCTGTATGGAGGATGATCTAGAGTTTCCCATTGAAACGATGTGATGAGATCTGTGGTCTGATTTGCCACATGCGGACGGGCATTGTCTTGCAGCAAAACGATGCCCTTCCTCAACTTCCATGGACCTTTGCTTTGATTCTGGTGTGACGTAGGCCACCCATGTTTCATTGCCCATAACAATTTGGCTTAAGAAATCATCACTGTCATTGTGGTACCACTCAAGAAAAGTCAATGCACTGTCTAAACGTTTGGTTTTGTGCACATCCGTCAACATTTCTGGTACCCAATGTGTGCACTATTTTCGGTCATTCAAGTGCTCGGTCACAATGGCATACAAAACACTACGAGAAACATTAGGAAAGTCATCCCGCAAGGAGGATATCATAAATTGTCTGTTTTCTCTCACCTTATTGTCCACTTCCTGCACCAAACTTCCATTAATGACCAAAGGACACCCACTCCGTTGTTCATCATGCTCATTTGTGCGGCCATCTTTAAATGCTCTCACCCACTTTCTTACCATTCTATCACTCATAATGTTTTCTCCGTAAACTGCAGAGATCTCATGATGAATATCGATCACTTTTAGGCCTTTAGTACTAAGAAATCTTATAACAGCTCATACTTCACGCTCGGCGGGACTCACGATTATATGTGACATCTTAAACACTCAGTACACAACATAAATAAGGAACAATCAGACTGTAATGGCGTCAGTGCATAGATTAAGGTACAGGCTTTCATGTGAAAATAAAATTTTTCAGATATCTTAGCACATCTTTTTTTAACTTCAAAATGGTACTTAATTAAAAAACACACCTCATACCTCATTCTGGCCTAATACATCTGAACAGGATTGTAAAAATTAGATATCTGCATCTATTTTTAACATATAGAAACTCTGTGTGGCATCTATATATTGTTTGAGCTGTTTGTTAGTACTGATGTGTGCATTGTGCTAGAAATTATTGTCCACGCGATGTTTGTTAATCTGTGTCTCATACAGTGACTGCTATTTGCACTGTGACTTAATACCCCCAATAACTACTTATTTCCCTTATATAATTGTAGTCTACTATAGTAAGTAATATTACACACTAGTTATTAAGTGAAAATTCAAGTTGTGACATTGATTATGACATTTCCTGCATATTGTTATTGGTAGAGTCTCTGCATACTTTGTAATATGTTTAATTTTAAATGTTTGGGTACTTTCATTCCAACATATATTTGGAAAATGTCAGTTATTACCTCATTCTGGCCTAATACATCTGAATAGGATTGTAAAAATAAATTAGATATATGCATCTATTTTTCACAAATAGAAACTCTATGTAGTATCTATATATTATTTGATCTGTTTGTAAGTATTGATGTGTACTTTGTGCTAGAAATTATTGTCCATGTGATGCTTGCCAATGTGTTCCTCATACAGTGACTGCTATTTGCACTGTCACTTTATACCCCCCCCCCCCCCATAACTACTCATCTGTCCTCTATAATTGTGGGCTACTATTGTAAGTAAATGTTAACTAGTTATTAAGTGAAGATTCAACTTATGTCAGTGATTATGACATTTCTTTTATATTGTTATGGGTAGAGTCTCTGTGCACTTTTCTATATACTGATTTTAAATGTTTGGGTACTTTCCTTCTAGCATATATTTGGACACTAGTCTGTTACCTCATTTGGGCCTAACATATCTGAACAGGTTTATAAAAATTAATTTGATATCTGAGTCTACTTTTAATGAACAGAATGTCTCTGTGGCATCTATACATTGTTTGAGCTGTTTGTTAGTATTAATGTGTACTTTGTGCTAGAAATTATTGTCCATGTGGTGTATGTCAATGTATTTCTCATACAGTGACTGTTATTTGCACTGTGACTTTATATCCATCCATAACTACTTATTTCCCCTATATAACTGTAGTTTACTATTGTAAGTTAATAGTAACCACTAGTTATTAACTGAAGAATCAATTTGCGACATCGATTATGACATTTCATTTATATTGTTGTGGGTAGAGTCTGTGCACTTTTGCAAAATATTTGATTTTGAATGTTTGCGTAGTTTTGTCTAGCTTATATTTGGACGCTAGTCAGTTGTTACCTCATTTGGGCATAATACATCAGAGCAGTTTGTAAAAATAAATTTGATATCTGCATCTACTTTTATACTCCACGCTAGAAAATCCAGGATGGAGTAATGACAATATTATGTAAAGGGTAAACTGCTACTTACCATACGGCAGAGATCGTGAGTGACAGACAGGGACAACAAAAAGTCTGTTAACAAGTAAGCTTTTGGCCAAAAGGACTTCTTTCAAATTAGACAAAAAAAAAAAAAAAGAACACAAACACGCACACAAACACGCACAAAAACACGCACACAAACACGCACACAAACACGCACACAAACACGCACACACAAACACGCACACACAAACACGCACACACAAACACGCACACACAAACACGCACACACAAACACGCACACACAAACACGCACACACAAACACTCACACACAAACACTCACACACAAACACTCATACACTCATACCGACACAGACACACGTTCCCTAGCTGCTGAGGCTAGGCTCTGGCCTCGGCAGCTAGAGACGGTGGTCATGTGTATGTGTGTGTGTGTGTGTGTGTGTGTTTTGTCTAATGTGGAAGAAGGCCTTTGTTGTGGCTATCTGTGACTATATACTCCACAAGTCATCTTAACTTGTGGAATGGTGGGTGTTTAGTGGACCATTATTGTTTCTTAACTTTTCTATTCCATTTCTGAATAGTGTGTGAGTATTTTGACTGTCAATAAGCATCTGTATAAGTTCAAACTTCTCTGAGTTTACAATGATGTTCATTTAGTCATACATTTATGGAAGGAAGTAATACGTTTCTTGACTCTTCCTGGGACATACTCTCCTGGAACTTCTACAGTATGAATGGTGCACACAACACCTCTCTTGTAGTGTCTGCCACTGGAATTCAGTAAGAATCCCTATGATGAAAGGAGGAAGGCAATGGCATACCACCTGCGCTAGAACCTTGCTTAGTGTGGGTCTCCTGCATCGTTCCCCTACACTCTTTGGAGTATGGCACCTCATCATCATCCCTATGATGGTCTCACACAACACTACTATCCATTAACAGCCTCATGAATTTGTCACTATTATTCATCACTGTCTTCTGAATCTTTGTAATAAATAGAATTTTTTAAGTAAAAAAATCACTGTTTGCAAAATCTGCATTAATCCATATAACAGAGAGTTTTGGTCTCCAAAAACAGCAGATCACTGAAACAAAAAACATGCTCCATGATGCTGCAACTGACTGAGGTCATAAATATAGTTTTATAATTATGTGTGTCTGTCCAATCACCTAAGCCTATCTTTAATTGCTTGGAACACTTTGTTGCTTCAATAAACAGCTGGTGGAAGGTGAGCAAACTATTTCATACAATCCATATAGGATTGTTCTACTATGAGGCACCATCTGTGTGCCTTACACATGTAAATATTAAATTATTGTAAGTCTAAATGATAGAAGAAAGTTGCATTGATTGACTGTTCTTCTGTATTAATATGTAAATAAATAAAATTGTAATGTGAATGTATGTCTGATATAAGTTGAAGTGTGAAATTCATAAAACGTTATATTTTAAACTTCTTTCATTGTGAATCTACCACAGTGTCAGTTTCAATTTCTGTATCAACTTTTCTTGTAGCTTTACAAAATTTTTGCATTCAAAGGATTAACTCAAGTTTTGAAGTCATACAGTTTCTTCTGACTTCATTATAACAAGACTGTAGTGAAGGGGAAATTAACTTTAGTGGATTAATGTGTGTATTAGAAACATTTAATATACTTTTGCCATTGAAATATTATCCCCCATGTGTACAAATGATTTTTGCTTCATAATATACCATAATTAGAATGATTTCTTTTTTACTTTTTTGCATATGAAACATATAAGAAAAATTCTGATGCACTTAACTGCCTCCCAAGGGAGTGTTCTCTTACTTTGATATGCTGTATATTGAAAGACACGTATCTTTTAGATGAAAATATCTTCCATGCTACTTTACTTTGTTTCTTCAGTTAACCACTATATCACATGGCAAGGAACGAGGCCTAAAAGAAAGACAGGCTGTGGCTCGTACGTCATGAAGGTAGTCCTGTGCTCGCTCACTCACTCAAATCAGCAGACAAACTACGTTTCTACACCTGTTAACATGTAACCAAGCGTGTCTGTACAAATGAAAACTGAATATTCTACTGGAGTCTGCTATTGTGGAATCTTACTGTTATTAGTCCTATAATAATGGGAAGTCCATGGTTCTACCTATAATTCGTTATGGCTGTACTGGCATACAATAAAATAAAATCATCCTAAAATGATTATCAGTTGCATAAGGCACCACTTCCAGCATGTAATGAGTACTGTGAAGCAGAAGAGACTAAATGCTATAAACATGCCGTTATACCATTTATGTCGAGTATTGATCTTAAATTAATATTTGCTATAGTACTGTTAATCAGTAAGACTTCATAAAAGCAGATTACAGTGGGAGATGCAATTCTCATTAGTGCTTACATAACCAGCTGTGAGTTAACAGGTTTAGGAACGCATTTTGTCTGCTGAGCTGAGTGAGCGAGCGAGTTCAGGACTACCTTCGTGACCTATGCGCCGTGGCCTGTCTTCCTCGTGGGCCTCGGGCAAGGAAATATGTAATGTCCTGCTGTCTCAAGTCATCTACTTAGGATCCTCAGTGGAAGATTACAGCTCTGTGCTTGTTTGTCATTCATAGTTATCACCGTATGTACCAGTATGTAAAACTTTTGCTTCGAAAGAAATAAGTTTATAACACAGTCATCCAAACCTGAGATTGTCTCATTGTATTCTTATTGTCTGTGCACCCCTATACATTTTATGTCATCAGCTGAGTACACATGCTGAGTGCAGGTGAATATTTGATGACAGTAATATAATTCATTGATCATATCACCTGCAAAGCTAGATTCTGCTTCAGCAGAGACAAAGAATGTTGAGCTTAGTACAGTCATGCTTTCCTTAAAGACTTGTA
The DNA here is from genome assembly GCF_023898315.1 of Schistocerca nitens. Taxonomy (NCBI): domain Eukaryota; kingdom Metazoa; phylum Arthropoda; class Insecta; order Orthoptera; family Acrididae; genus Schistocerca; species Schistocerca nitens. The sequence continues at coordinate 720,564,746 of NC_064616.1, forward strand.
TAAAAAATCATCTTGGACAAGAAATGTCCATGTGACTTTGCAAGTAGACATCTCCTACCTACAATTTGTTTCTGACTTCCTGTAGCCAGCTTCTAAGAAAGTTAGAAAGCACAAGGTGAATAGAAATCCCTGTCTGAAGATGAACTGCTTCCATGCCACAAGATCACATATGTAAAATAAAGTGTCTCACTATCTTATCTCACCTAGGTTGTACAGCAATAATAATTTAGTGTGACTCTAGAAGGAACTACATTTGTTACCAAATGTCTGATGCAGTAATAATGCTCAGTGCTAAGACACAAAATATATGGCATCCAAGTGTATTCTTAATCAGCTCTAATATCTTTTCCCATTGACTGCCTGTATTCTGTTCCTCTACTGCAGCAGTGATTGGCACTGGCCATTGTTACCTCATTATTTTTTGGCTTTAAACGTAGCAGTTATAAAATTTGCTGTAAATTATCTAGATAATATTGCTTTGCACACTTATTCCCATAGCTTGGAAATGGTGGGTCTCTGGACATGTGGTCCTCTTCAACACTCAACTCATTATTTAATAATATCCTGTAGTTTGTACTAGGAATTTTCAGTCTCCAGGCAATCATGTTAGGAACATGTTCATATCTGCGTTCACAAACAAGTTCAGCTGTATGTGAAAGTCTAGCTGCAACATTTGTAAATTATATTTGGTGTACGTGTTACATTTTTCAGGAGAATAATTTCTCCAAACAAAAGAATTAAATCATCAAAAAGTCTTTCACTTCAGCACTACCATTTATAGAATAATGAGAAGATATACATGAAACACTTACCGTAAGATGCTCCTACAGGCCCACCCCTTCCTCTCTCAGACAAATCCCTGTTGTGCTTCTGAAAATTACTCAGTTTTTTCTTGTGGTATATGACTGCAATCACCCAAAAGAAAAACTTTTCATGAAGTTTTTCATGTGATGATCAGTGGCATCAGAAAAAGTTTTTCAAATATCATTATAAAAAAAGTGTTGTTTAAGTCATAAATTCATAGGCCCAACATGTGGAATACATCTCAGATTAGTCTAGTGTGTACTCAGCTCAGTGATATTTACTGACAGTGATCACAAAACTCTTAGAATAATCAGTGTTTTCTTCAACTGAGTATAGTGAGTGTGCCACCCTTCCTGTACTCAGAGTTCACTCACATTGCTGTGTGACACCAAGCAGTCTTCACACTTTACAACGCCCTACTGTGAAATAGTCTGCATGACATGGCACAGCTGAGCCACTGTTCTAAACATTGATTTTGATTTGCATTTTGCTGCTGCCATCAATAAATTGCCTCTAACCATTTCCTCTCTTTTTCCTGATGAAGAAACTCTTGATTGCAAAAGCTGGAATCAATGCCATCTTTGTTTCACAAAATAATCTGGTGTCACTTTGTGTGGGGAGGCTTTTTCTCTTTGTTTGATTGAAGTTTAATTATGAATTTTAATTTTTGATAGGATTGTAAATACACATATGTAACTGAATGTGAAAATTTTGAACTTGCTATTCTTCTTTTGGAATATCAGCTTCATAAAACACCTGTGACAGACTTTTCAGGGCAATTCAGATAAAACCTAGATTAATCTTGACTTGGGAGCTGCTTATTTTAGTTTTCTCACATGTTACTTTGTCTGAAACATGCAAACTGTTTCAAATATTAATTAATTCTGAGTACCTTTGTTACACTATGTCCTAGTGCACTATTCATAAATTTCATATCCAGAAGTGTTAATGACAATTAATTATTGTGCCTCAGTTGTTTGAGTGGGATGTATCTGTAAAAGATAATTTGTTGCTAGCACTAAACATACAATGTGAATGTCATTCTTAAAAGCTACAATTCCTGTAATATGAGGTATTAATTTACACAAATCTAGTCAACACCAAAGAACAAGCATACAAGCATACTGTTGGTATCTTGCAATGTTCACTAAAAGTCATTAATTAAAATTTTAAGTGTGATTCTCCACTGAGATTTTATAAATAATATCTGATCTCAAATTTTCTCTATGAGTGTTTCCTTTGCATGTATTTTCGTAATTTTGATGTAGATATATGTGTGTTAGTGTAACTGCTGAAAGTTATACATGTGTAGTTACTAAATGTACTTAGTAATTGTTAAGCAACCAGCACTATGACCGTGAGAACTGCCAACCACTGTAGAGTAGATTCTAAGAGAGATTACAAACTATGAAACTTCTAGTGTTATTTTTGCACAGAGTGGAATAGAATGTAAGAAACTGTAATATAGTAAAAATAAAATTTAATTATATATATGGACAAAGTACAGAATAAAAACTACTAATAAAATTTTCTTGCATAGACTCTTTCCAGTTTCTTTTTTTCTTTTCTCTGGAGATTGTGGTGCCTTGTTCCATAGATATATGAGTTTTGTGCAAGACCTACACATGCAAATTCTACAAATTTTTGCAGTATTATCTTGTTTCAGGTAACTCCTACTTTATATTTATATGACTGATATTCCATTTGCACTTTTCAGTGCTCTTTATCAAAGTATGAAGGTAAATTATGCTATACTTTCAAGGAGTATTTTGGGTAATATGGATGTCTCCTTCAATTTGTTTACTTAGTAATAGTATTGTGGTTCACTCAAATATCTCTCTATACCTCATGGACAACATTATATACATTATGAACATTTTTACAGTGTGTAAATGCAATAAAATTTTCTCAGGTTTCTTGCTGTGTCAATTTACCATCAGTCTGCACGGTTTTAAAAGGCATATGCTCTCCTTCCATTTTCTAGCCATTTAGGAAGATATATTTTATCATTACATCTTCTGGACACAACATGGGAGAATATAAGGCTTCCAAAATTTCATAAAGTCGATGGAAAACTAAATGAGCAAGAAAATATAGAAGATTTCATGTATCATTCTATATGATGTCATAAATTTACTATTTTATCTACCAGTGTCTCTCTCTGAGTCTTTCTGTTTAATGTAACTTTTGGGTGAAATTTTATTCATTTTAATTAGAATGGAACTACACATTGGGTTACTGACCAGCAACTCTCATTTGATGTTCATTGTTAGACTCGATTAATTACACAATAAATGATGTTAGGAATTTAACAATAATGCAATTGACATTGCAGATGTGCATTTTAACTTCTCGCGGTGTAATGAACAATCAATTGTCCGGCCATCCTCAGAGGGAGTCACGAGACTGACGACAAGACGCCAAGCCTGGCCTTATATGCTCCACCGTGGCGGTACTTCGCATGCTGGTCACAGATGCTGGTCGGCAGCAGAGACATGCCGTGTATCGGAAACCAACACACACAAATCTATATCTTCATGCCAGTAGCTGTGATCACCCTTCACAGACCATAGGTGTCCTTACGACCTTAGTGGTGCACTGTATATCCAATAAAGACAATTTGTAAGAAGAGCTCAAATACCTCAAGAGCATTTTTAAATCGAATGGATTTTCTCCGGAACAAATTTGTGGAGCATTCGATGCAAAACCTAAAAAGCAGGTATGTGATGGGGAAGATCTAGTGCATTTTTGCCCTATGTAGATGCTCTTTCCTCGAAGATAGGCCATATTATTGAGAAACACTTTGTTAAGGTGATCTTCCGGTCCCCCACGAAGATTGCAGCTTTACTCGACTCTGTGAAGGATGATTTACAGCTTCATAAAGCGGGTGTGTATCAGATTCCTTGCGGAAATTGTGAGAAGTCCTACATAGGTCAAACAACACACCCTGTTCATGAGAGGTGTGTGGAGCATTAAAGATACACATGCTTATTAGAGCCAGACAAGTCAGCTGTGGCCAAACATTGTATTGATACAGGGCATTACATGAATTACCGTGATGTGAAGAAATTATTGTCCAACTGAAGTTTGTCAATGTATTTCTAATACAGTGACTGTTATTTTCACCCATATTCACCCATAACTACTTATTTCCCCTGTATAACTGTAGTTTATTATTATAAGTAAATATTAACCACTAGTTATTAAGTGAATATTCAACTTGTGACATTGATTATGACATTTCCTGCATATTGTTATAACTAGAGTCTGTGTGCACTATGTAATATATTTAATTTTAAATGTTAGGGCAATTTCATTCCAGCAGATATTTGGGAACTAGTCAGTTGTTACCTCATTCGGGCAAGTAAAATAAAGATTAAAGTTACTACTGAAGTAGATAGGGTTATTGGCCATAGAGGTAGACAAGATATAATATACCAAGAGTTCTTAACTAGTGTTATGTGTTAGACTCTATTCTAAATAACTATAACTTCCAGAATAACTTATATCAAAACAGTACCAATAAAAAATGCCAACTCCAAATGGCATCTATATATTGTTTGAACTGTATGTGAAAATATATGTTATTTTGTGCTAGAAATTATAGTCCATGTGATGTTTGCCAATCTATCCCTCATACAGTGACTGCCATTTGCATTGAGACATTATATCGACCCGTAACTACTTATTTCCCCTCTATAATTGTTGTCTACTATTGTAAGTAAATATTAACCACTAGTTATTAAGTGAAGAATCAATTTGTGACATTGATTATGACATTTCCTTTATATTGTTGTGGGTCAAGTCTCTGTGCACTTTATTATATATTTGATTTTAAATGTTTGGGTACTTTCCTTGTAGCATATATTTGGATACTAGTCAGTTGTTACTTCATTTGGACCTAATATATCTGAACAGGTGTATAAAAAAATTGATATCTGCATCTACTTTTAATGTACAGAAACTCTCTGTGGCATCTATATATTGCTTGATCTGTTTGTTAGTATTGATGTGTACTTTGTGCTAGAAATTATTGTCCAACTGATGTTTGTCAATGTATTTCTAATACAGTGACTGTTATTTTCACCCATATTCACCCATAACTACTTATTTCCCCTGTATAACTGTAGTTTATTATTATAAGTAAATATTAACCACTAGTTATTAAGTGAATATTCAACTTGTGACATTGATTATGACATTTCCTGCATATTGTTATAACTAGAGTCTGTGTGCACTATGTAATATATTTAATTTTAAATGTTAGGGCAATTTCATTCCAGCAGATATTTGGGAACTAGTCAGTTGTTACCTCATTCGGGCCAAATACAGCTGAACAGGATTGTAAAATTAAATTAGATATCTGCATCTATTTGTAACATATATAAACTCTATGTGGCATCTATATATTGTTTGATGTGTTTGTAAGTATTGATGTGTACTTTGTGCTAGAAATTATTGTCCGTGTGATGTTTGTCAATGTTTTTCTCATACAGTGACTGCTATTTGCCCTGTGTCTTTGTACCCTCCATAACTACATATTTCCCCTCTATAATTGTAGTCTACTATTGTAGGTAAGTATTAACCACTAGTTATTAAGTGAAGATTCAACTTGTGAGATTGATTATGATATTTCCTGCATATATTTGTGGGTAGAGTCTCTGCATAGTTTGTAATATATTTAATTTTACGTGTTTGGGTACTTTCATTACAGCATATATTTGGAAAATAGTCAGTTAATACAAGGCATGTTTTTTAAGTAAGTACCAGTTTGAAATTAAAAAAAAAGACATGCTAAGATATCCCAATAATTTTATTTTTACATGAAAGCCTGTACCTTAATCTACTTTTCTACATAATTTCTGTCAATATTGAGGCACTTGTCATAAAGTTGAATCATATTTTTAATACCCTCATCATCACCACTATTTTGACTTCGTCATCGTCCTGAAGACGTGGACTGCCCAAGTGTTTCTTTAAGTGCAGGAACAGATGGTAGTCACTGAGAGCAAGATCATGGCTGTATGGAGGATGATCTAGAGTTTCCCATTGAAACGATGTGATGAGATCTGTGGTCTGATTTGCCACATGCGGACGGGCATTGTCTTGCAGCAAAACGATGCCCTTCCTCAACTTCCATGGACCTTTGCTTTGATTCTGGTGTGACGTAGGCCACCCATGTTTCATTGCCCATAACAATTTGGCTTAAGAAATCATCACTGTCATTGTGGTACCACTCAAGAAAAGTCAATGCACTGTCTAAACGTTTGGTTTTGTGCACATCCGTCAACATTTCTGGTACCCAATGTGTGCACTATTTTCGGTCATTCAAGTGCTCGGTCACAATGGCATACAAAACACTACGAGAAACATTAGGAAAGTCATCCCGCAAGGAGGATATCATAAATTGTCTGTTTTCTCTCACCTTATTGTCCACTTCCTGCACCAAACTTCCATTAATGACCAAAGGACACCCACTCCGTTGTTCATCATGCTCATTTGTGCGGCCATCTTTAAATGCTCTCACCCACTTTCTTACCATTCTATCACTCATAATGTTTTCTCCGTAAACTGCAGAGATCTCATGATGAATATCGATCACTTTTAGGCCTTTAGTACTAAGAAATCTTATAACAGCTCGTACTTCACGCTCGGCGGGACTCACGATTATATGTGACATCTTAAACACTCAGTACACAACATAAATAAGGAACAATCAGACTGTAATGGCGTCAGTGCATAGATTAAGGTACAGGCTTTCATGTGAAAATAAAATTTTTCAGATATCTTAGCACATCTTTTTTTAACTTCAAAATGGTACTTAATTAAAAAACACACCTCATACCTCATTCTGGCCTAATACATCTGAACAGGATTGTAAAAATTAGATATCTGCATCTATTTTTAACATATAGAAACTCTGTGTGGCATCTATATATTGTTTGAGCTGTTTGTTAGTACTGATGTGTGCATTGTGCTAGAAATTATTGTCCACGCGATGTTTGTTAATCTGTGTCTCATACAGTGACTGCTATTTGCACTGTGACTTAATACCCCCAATAACTACTTATTTCCCTTATATAATTGTAGTCTACTATAGTAAGTAATATTACACACTAGTTATTAAGTGAAAATTCAAGTTGTGACATTGATTATGACATTTCCTGCATATTGTTATTGGTAGAGTCTCTGCATACTTTGTAATATGTTTAATTTTAAATGTTTGGGTACTTTCATTCCAACATATATTTGGAAAATGTCAGTTATTACCTCATTCTGGCCTAATACATCTGAATAGGATTGTAAAAATAAATTAGATATATGCATCTATTTTTCACAAATAGAAACTCTATGTAGTATCTATATATTATTTGATCTGTTTGTAAGTATTGATGTGTACTTTGTGCTAGAAATTATTGTCCATGTGATGCTTGCCAATGTGTTCCTCATACAGTGACTGCTATTTGCACTGTCACTTTATACCCCCCCCCCCCCCATAACTACTCATCTGTCCTCTATAATTGTGGGCTACTATTGTAAGTAAATGTTAACTAGTTATTAAGTGAAGATTCAACTTATGTCAGTGATTATGACATTTCTTTTATATTGTTATGGGTAGAGTCTCTGTGCACTTTTCTATATACTGATTTTAAATGTTTGGGTACTTTCCTTCTAGCATATATTTGGACACTAGTCTGTTACCTCATTTGGGCCTAACATATCTGAACAGGTTTATAAAAATTAATTTGATATCTGAGTCTACTTTTAATGAACAGAATGTCTCTGTGGCATCTATACATTGTTTGAGCTGTTTGTTAGTATTAATGTGTACTTTGTGCTAGAAATTATTGTCCATGTGGTGTATGTCAATGTATTTCTCATACAGTGACTGTTATTTACACTGTGACTTTATATCCATCCATAACTACTTATTTCCCCTATATAACTGTAGTTTACTATTGTAAGTTAATAGTAACCACTAGTTATTAACTGAAGAATCAATTTGCGACATCGATTATGACATTTCATTTATATTGTTGTGGGTAGAGTCTGTGCACTTTTGCAAAATATTTGATTTTGAATGTTTGCGTAGTTTTGTCTAGCATATATTTGGACGCTAGTCAGTTGTTACCTCATTTGGGCATAATACATCAGAGCAGTTTGTAAAAATAAATTTGATATCTGCATCTACTTTTATACTCCACGCTAGAAAATCCAGGATGGAGTAATGACAATATTATGTAAAGGGTAAACTGCTACTTACCATACGGCAGAGATCGTGAGTGACAGACAGGGACAACAAAAAGTCTGTTAACAAGTAAGCTTTTGGCCAAAAGGACTTCTTTCAAATTAGACAAAAAAAAAAAAAAAGAACACAAACACGCACACAAACACGCACAAAAACACGCACAAAAACACGCACACAAACACGCACACAAACACGCACACACAAACACGCACACACAAACACGCACACACAAACACGCACACACAAACACGCACACACAAACACGCACACACAAACACTCACACACAAACACTCATACACTCATACCGACACAGACACACGTTCCCTAGCTGCTGAGGCTAGGCTCTGGCCTCGGCAGCTAGAGACGGTGGTCATGTGTATGTGTGTGTGTGTGTGTGTGTGTGTTTTGTCTAATGTGGAAGAAGGCCTTTGTTGTGGCTATCTGTGACTATATACTCCACAAGTCATCTTAACTTGTGGAATGGTGGGTGTTTAGTGGACCATTATTGTTTCTTAACTTTTCTATTCCATTTCTGAATAGTGTGTGAGTATTTTGACTGTCAATAAGCATCTGTATAAGTTCAAACTTCTCTGAGTTTACAATGATGTTCATTTAGTCATACATTTATGGAAGGAAGTAATACGTTTCTTGACTCTTCCTGGGACATACTCTCCTGGAACTTCTACAGTATGAATGGTGCACACAACACCTCTCTTGTAGTGTCTGCCACTGGAATTCAGTAAGAATCCCTATGATGAAAGGAGGAAGGCAATGGCATACCACCTGCGCTAGAACCTTGCTTAGTGTGGGTCTCCTGCATCGTTCCCCTACACTCTTTGGAGTATGGCACCTCATCATCATCCCTATGATGGTCTCACACAACACTACTATCCATTAACAGCCTCATGAATTTGTCACTATTATTCATCACTGTCTTCTGAATCTTTGTAATAAATAGAATTTTTTAAGTAAAAAAATCACTGTTTGCAAAATCTGCATTAATCCATATAACAGAGAGTTTTGGTCTCCAAAAACAGCAGATCACTGAAACAAAAAACATGCTCCATGATGCTGCAACTGACTGAGGTCATAAATATAGTTTTATAATTATGTGTGTCTGTCCAATCACCTAAGCCTATCTTTAATTGCTTGGAACACTTTGTTGCTTCAATAAACAGCTGGTGGAAGGTGAGCAAACTATTTCATACAATCCATATAGGATTGTTCTACTATGAGGCACCATCTGTGTGCCTTACACATGTAAATATTAAATTATTGTAAGTCTAAATGATAGAAGAAAGTTGCATTGATTGACTGTTCTTCTGTATTAATATGTAAATAAATAAAATTGTAATGTGAATGTATGTCTGATATAAGTTGAAGTGTGAAATTCATAAAACGTTATATTTTAAACTTCTTTCATTGTGAATCTACCACAGTGTCAGTTTCAATTTCTGTATCAACTTTTCTTGTAGCTTTACAAAATTTTTGCATTCAAAGGATTAACTCAAGTTTTGAAGTCATACAGTTTCTTCTGACTTCATTATAACAAGACTGTAGTGAAGGGGAAATTAACTTTAGTGGATTAATGTGTGTATTAGAAACATTTAATATACTTTTGCCATTGAAATATTATCCCCCATGTGTACAAATGATTTTTGCTTCATAATATACCATAATTAGAATGATTTCTTTTTTACTTTTTTGCATATGAAACATATAAGAAAAATTCTGATGCACTTAACTGCCTCCCAAGGGAGTGTTCTCTTACTTTGATATGCTGTATATTGAAAGACACGTATCTTTTAGATGAAAATATCTTCCATGCTACTTTACTTTGTTTCTTCAGTTAACCACTATATCACATGGCAAGGAACGAGGCCTAAAAGAAAGACAGGCTGTGGCTCGTACGTCATGAAGGTAGTCCTGTGCTCGCTCACTCACTCAAATCAGCAGACAAACTACGTTTCTACACCTGTTAACATGTAACCAAGCGTGTCTGTACAAATGAAAACTGAATATTCTACTGGAGTCTGCTATTGTGGAATCTTACTGTTATTAGTCCTATAATAATGGGAAGTCCATGGTTCTACCTATAATTCGTTATGGCTGTACTGGCATACAATAAAATAAAATCATCCTAAAATGATTATCAGTTGCATAAGGCACCACTTCCAGCATGTAATGAGTACTGTGAAGCAGAAGAGACTAAATGCTATAAACATGCCGTTATACCATTTATGTCGAGTATTGATCTTAAATTAATATTTGCTATAGTACTGTTAATCAGTAAGACTTCATAAAAGCAGATTACAGTGGGAGATGCAATTCTCATTAGTGCTTACATAACCAGCTGTGAGTTAACAGGTTTAGGAACGCATTTTGTCTGCTGAGCTGAGTGAGCGAGCGAGTTCAGGACTACCTTCGTGACCTATGCGCCGTGGCCTGTCTTCCTCGTGGGCCTCGGGCAAGGAAATATGTAATGTCCTGCTGTCTCAAGTCATCTACTTAGGATCCTCAGTGGAAGATTACAGCTCTGTGCTTGTTTGTCATTCATAGTTATCACCGTATGTACCAGTATGTAAAACTTTTGCTTCGAAAGAAATAAGTTTATAACACAGTCATCCAAACCTGAGATTGTCTCATTGTATTCTTATTGTCTGTGCACCCCTATACATTTTATGTCATCAGCTGAGTACACATGCTGAGTGCAGGTGAATATTTGATGACAGTAATATAATTCATTGATCATATCACCTGCAAAGCTAGATTCTGCTTCAGCAGAGACAAAGAATGTTGAGCTTAGTACAGTCATGCTTTCCTTAAAGACTTGTATAAAAAATCATCTTGGACAAGAAATGTCCATGTGACTTTGCAAGTAGACATCTCCTACCTACAATTTGTTTCTGACTTCCTGTAGCCAGCTTCTAAGAAAGTTAGAAAGCACAAGGTGAATAGAAATCCCTGTCTGAAGATGAACTGCTTCCATGCCACAAGATCACATATGTAAAATAAAGTGTCTCACTATCTTATCTCACCTAGGTTGTACAGCAATAATAATTTAGTGTGACTCTAGAAGGAACTACATTTGTTACCAAATGTCTGATGCAGTAATAATGCTCAGTGCTAAGACACAAAATATATGGCATCCAAGTGTATTCTTAATCAGCTCTAATATCTTTTCCCATTGACTGCCTGTATTCTGTTCCTCTACTGCAGCAGTGATTGGCACTGGCCATTGTTACCTCATTATTTTTTGGCTTTAAACGTAGCAGTTATAAAATTTGCTGTAAATTATCTAGATAATATTGCTTTGCACACTTATTCCCATAGCTTGGAAATGGTGGGTCTCTGGACATGTGGTCCTCTTCAACACTCAACTCATTATTTAATAATATCCTGTAGTTTGTACTAGGAATTTTCAGTCTCCAGGCAATCATGTTAGGAACATGTTCATATCTGCGTTCACAAACAAGTTCAGCTGTATGTGAAAGTCTAGCTGCAACATTTGTAAATTATATTTGGTGTACGTGTTACATTTTTCAGGAGAATAATTTCTCCAAACAAAAGAATTAAATCATCAAAAAGTCTTTCACTTCAGCACTACCATTTATAGAATAATGAGAAGATATACATGAAACACTTACCGTAAGATGCTCCTACAGGCCCACCCCTTCCTCTCTCAGACAAATCCCTGTTGTGCTTCTGAAAATTACTCAGTTTTTTCTTGTGGTATATGACTGCAATCACCCAAAAGAAAAACTTTTCATGAAGTTTTTCATGTGATGATCAGTGGCATCAGAAAAAGTTTTTCAAATATCATTATAAAAAAAGTGTTGTTTAAGTCATAAATTCATAGGCCCAACATGTGGAATACATCTCAGATTAGTCTAGTGTGTACTCAGCTCAGTGATATTTACTGACAGTGATCACAAAACTCTTAGAATAATCAGTGTTTTCTTCAACTGAGTATAGTGAGTGTGCCACCCTTCCTGTACTCAGAGTTCACTCACATTGCTGTGTGACACCAAGCAGTCTTCACACTTTACAACGCCCTACTGTGAAATAGTCTGCATGACATGGCACAGCTGAGCCACTGTTCTAAACATTGATTTTGATTTGCATTTTGCTGCTGCCATCAATAAATTGCCTCTAACCATTTCCTCTCTTTTTCCTGATGAAGAAACTCTTGATTGCAAAAGCTGGAATCAATGCCATCTTTGTTTCACAAAATAATCTGGTGTCACTTTGTGTGGGGAGGCTTTTTCTCTTTGTTTGATTGAAGTTTAATTATGAATTTTAATTTTTGATAGGATTGTAAATACACATATGTAACTGAATGTGAAAATTTTGAACTTGCTATTCTTCTTTTGGAATATCAGCTTCATAAAACACCTGTGACAGACTTTTCAGGGCAATTCAGATAAAACCTAGATTAATCTTGACTTGGGAGCTGCTTATTTTAGTTTTCTCACATGTTACTTTGTCTGAAACATGCAAACTGTTTCAAATATTAATTAATTCTGAGTACCTTTGTTACACTATGTCCTAGTGCACTATTCATAAATTTCATATCCAGAAGTGTTAATGACAATTAATTATTGTGCCTCAGTTGTTTGAGTGGGATGTATCTGTAAAAGATAATTTGTTGCTAGCACTAAACATACAATGTGAATGTCATTCTTAAAAGCTACAATTCCTGTAATATGAGGTATTAATTTACACAAATCTAGTCAACACCAAAGAACAAGCATACAAGCATACTGTTGGTATCTTGCAATGTTCACTAAAAGTCATTAATTAAAATTTTAAGTGTGATTCTCCACTGAGATTTTATAAATAATATCTGATCTCAAATTTTCTCTATGAGTGTTTCCTTTGCATGTATTTTCGTAATTTTGATGTAGATACATGTGTGTTAGTGTAACTGCTGAAAGTTATACATGTGTAGTTACTAAATGTACTTAGTAATTGTTAAGCAACCAGCACTATGACCGTGAGAACTGCCAACCACTGTAGAGTAGATTCTAAGAGAGATTACAAACTATGAAACTTCTAGTGTTATTTTTGCACAGAGTGGAATAGAATGTAAGAAACTGTAATATAGTAAAAATAAAATTTAATTATATATATGGACAAAGTACAGAATAAAAACTACTAATAAAATTTTCTTGCATAGACTCTTTCCAGTTTCTTTTTTTCTTTTCTCTGGAGATTGTGGTGCCTTGTTCCATAGATATATGAGTTTTGTGCAAGACCTACACATGCAAATTCTACAAATTTTTGCAGTATTATCTTGTTTCAGGTAACTCCTACTTTATATTTATATGACTGATATTCCATTTGCACTTTTCAGTGCTCTTTATCAAAGTATGAAGGTAAATTATGCTATACTTTCAAGGAGTATTTTGGGTAATATGGATGTCTCCTTCAATTTGTTTACTTAGTAATAGTATTGTGGTTCACTCAAATATCTCTCTATACCTCATGGACAACATTATATACATTATGAACATTTTTACAGTGTGTAAATGCAATAAAATTTTCTCAGGTTTCTTGCTGTGTCAATTTACCATCAGTCTGCACGGTTTTAAAAGGCATATGCTCTCCTTCCATTTTCAAGCCATTTAGGAAGATATATTTTATCATTACATCTTCTGGACACAACATGGGAGAATATAAGGCTTCCAAAATTTCATAAAGTCGATGGAAAACTAAATGAGCAAGAAAATATAGAAGATTTCATGTATCATTCTATATGATGTCATAAATTTACTATTTTATCTACCAGTGTCTCTCTCTGAGTCTTTCTGTTTAATGTAACTTTTGGGTGAAATTTTATTCATTTTAATTAGAATGGAACTACACATTGGGTTACTGACCAGCAACTCTCATTTGATGTTCATTGTTAGACTCGATTAATTACACAATAAATGATGTTAGGAATTTAACAATAATGCAATTGACATTGCAGATGTGCATTTTAACTTCTCGCGGTGTAATGAACAATCAATTGTCCGGCCATCCTCAGAGGGAGTCACGAGACTGACGACAAGACGCCAAGCCTGGCCTTATATGCTCCACCGTGGCGGTACTTCGCATGCTGGTCACAGATGCTGGTCGGCAGCAGAGACATGCCGTGTATCGGAAACCAACACACACAAATCTATATCTTCATGCCAGTAGCTGTGATCACCCTTCACAGACCATAGGTGTCCTTACGACCTTAGTGGTGCACTGTATATCCAATAAAGACAATTTGTAAGAAGAGCTCAAATACCTCAAGAGCATTTTTAAATCGAATGGATTTTCTCCGGAACAAATTTGTGGAGCATTCGATGCAAAACCTAAAAAGCAGGTATGTGATGGGGAAGATCTAGTGCATTTTTGCCCTATGTAGATGCTCTTTCCTCGAAGATAGGCCATATTATTGAGAAACACTTTGTTAAGGTGATCTTCCGGTCCCCCACGAAGATTGCAGCTTTACTCGACTCTGTGAAGGATGATTTACAGCTTCATAAAGCGGGTGTGTATCAGATTCCTTGCGGAAATTGTGAGAAGTCCTACATAGGTCAAACAACACACCCTGTTCATGAGAGGTGTGTGGAGCATTAAAGATACACATGCTTATTAGAGCCAGACAAGTCAGCTGTGGCCAAACATTGTATTGATACAGGGCATTACATGAATTACCGTGATGTGAAGATTTTAATATCCACCTCTTCTTTTTGGGAATCTGTCTTCAAGGAAGCTATAGAGATTAGATTAGCTAATAATTTAATAAACAGAGATAATGGTTTTAATTTGGACAAAGCATGGAATCTGGCTCTTGGAGTAATTGAACTGCAGAGAAGTCGTCATCCTGTCACCGCCGCCAATCATACAACGATAAGCGAATCGAATGTCTGTACGCCTTCGCCACGGGTGGTGCATGTATAAGCGTATGTCTCTGCCACCGACCAGCACCTGTGACCCTCATGCGCAGTACTACTGCGGTGGAGCGTATAAGGCCGTGCTTGGCATCTTGTTGTCAGTCTTGTGACTCACTCTGAGGATGGCCGGACGATACGTGGCCGAAATATCTGTGGAGGAAATTTTATTTGCGTGGCTGCATGCCCGAAATTTAATCGACATTGCAGATGTTTAAAATACATTTTATAGGCATTTATTTTAATGATTATGCTGAAATGGTAGTAATGATTTACAGTGTAACTTAGCACATTGTTTACCTGAAATAGCATGGTCATAACCTTCACATTCTCTCACTGAGTCTACATGAACATAGTTCTTTTGAGTGGGAATTATATATTAACACAAATTCTTCTCACTTACATTTCCTAGCTGCAGCTAGACCAGTGAGTTGTGAATTTTTGGGAATTGTGTTAATTGTGTTTTATTCATCTCATGACGTACATTTGCAATCCATTTGGTTTGCATACAGGAGACATGTCAAAAATTTATAATACAGTTACAATGATTTTTACATTAATAAATAATAGCACTGCAATAAATAATAACACTATAAGGATACTTTTTGGAATGTGTAACACATTCTATCCAGCTTGTCCTGCATGAATTCATCCACTTAGTAATAACACGTCAGTGTCAGTACCTCATGTAGCTTTCTTTTAAGTGAACCTTAATTCATATGCATCAACTTGTTTCCTTTCGATTTATTGCAAATTTTCATTCCCATGTATTGAGGTCCCTGGGCATATAGTCTGACATGTTGGATGGGGAGCATAAATTTTTTTTTGTTTCTAGTATCATGTGGATGGACAAAATGGTTTCCCTCAAATAATTCATGTTTGGTGTACAAAAATATAATACTCTCATGTATGTATAAGGATGGCAGAGTAAATATTTTAAGTTTTCTAAATAATGGCCCTTTGTGATTTGCAGTGCACGTATTTCGAATTATTTTTTTTCTGTATTTTTAGTATCCACACTATGTTTGTCAAGTTACATGAAAAAACAATACCATACCTAATAATGGATTTGAAGTAGCTTGTATATGCTACTTTTTGCCTGTCCATGTCATTTGCAGTCAATAATATTTTCATTGCAACTGTAAAGCTGCTCAGTTTGTTGGCCAGGTATTCAATGTGTGCCTGCCAGTTCAAATTTTTATCTACATTTAAACCCAAGAGTTTAACTGAGTCAATTTTTTCTATATCTTGGTTGTTGTGTACAATCTTAATCTGCTGACATTCTGACTGTTTGGTTTTGAACTGCATGGAGCTTTGTGGAACACTATATATATATATTTTTTTTTTCCAGTCAGAAAAATAATGTGCACCATTTGAATAGATGCTAACTCTTTGTTTTCTGTTGGATAAGTAGGATTTAAGCCATTGTAGGGCACTGCCACTAATGCAATACTTTTCAAGTTTGTAAACAAGCCTTTGTGAGGTCGCAGAAAATTCCTGCCACCTTATTTCTCTTGTCTAATGATGTACTTATTTTCTCAATGAAACTGTTTACTGCATCTATGGTGTTTTTTCCCTGCTGAAAACCAAATCAATTGTTTACAATAACAGAATATTTTGCAATGAAGTTTTGGATTTGTGCAACAACAAGTTTTTCAGATATTTTAGATAGGTCTGGGAGAATCAAGATAGGATGATAATTTCCCATGATCTCTCTTGATCCCTTCTTGAAGAGTGGTATGACTTCAGCATATTGCAGTATATCTGGGAAACAGCCTTCTTCAAAACATAGATTTATTATTTGAGCTAGAGGGTGTGTAATTCTATTGTGTACCACTTTAATTACTTTGGTGGACATTCCATCCCAACCTGCAGATTTTTTGTTTCTTAATGTTAGAATAGCATTTTCTACATCCTCCACAGAAACTTTCAAGCATTTTGTAAAGTTTTCCGAGTTTTCACCTAGGTAAAAGGGATTTACTTAGTTGGGATGCTCTGTTACATCTACATCAGACTTTGCTACATTTATAAAGAATTCATTAAAGTACTCTGGTATTTGAGTTGGATTTACAACAGTATTTCCTTCAAAGTCAATTTTTGAAATTTCTTGGTTATAGGTTTTAACACCTAACACAGCTTCAATGACTGACCACACAATCTTTGTCTTATTTTTATGATTTAATATTAACCTGTTAATTGCCAGTTGTTTTGCTGCCCTGACATCTCTTTTAAATGTGGTTTGATAGAGTCAAAACATTAAGTCCACTGCTCACCATGAGACTGAATGTACCTGGTGGCATAGCATGCGCATGATGTGATAAGGAAAATATGTGATCAGAGCAGAGATGAATGGGAAATGATTCAAGTGATGATAAATGCCAACAATTGTGAAATACACTAATGCAAGTGACAGATTGTTATGACTTGGCACTTGTGAATGAGAATTTTTGAAATGGGGAATTTGGTCAGCTGCTTGCATGTTAATGTTGTGAACATCTATAAAAAGTGACTGAAGGACAGTGAAATCACACATAGGCAACCAGGTGTTGAATGTTCACATCTCATCTCAGAACGTTGGGGTCAGACCCATGCCCACTTCATAAAGTGGGACAGGTGGCCATCTATGACAGATTTAATGACAGAGTACAGTGCTCGTACAGGCACAAGGGTTTTGGAGCACTCTGTTGAGCACACATTTTTGAATATGTGGTTTCACAGCACCCCTATGTGTTCCCATGTTGACCCATCAACATCATCAATTATGATTGTAGTGTGTAAATGATTATTGAAATTGGACCATGGATCAATGGAAACATGTCACCTGATCAGATAAACCACATTTTTGTTACAGTAGGTCAATTGTTATGTATGGATTTACCATCTTCAGGCAAATGGCTGCTCAAAACATGTATCATACCACAGGCACAGGTCAGTATGGATAGTATTATGCTATAGGGGATATGGACCTGTGGTAGTAATACAACCTGAGGACTATGTGAACATCATTGTGAACCATTGGCAGCCACTCATTCTTGATGTCTTCCCTGAAGACCTTGCCATTTTTCAGCAGAACATCTGTCCATCTTCTAAGGCTAGAATCATTCTACACTACTTTAAGGCACATGATTCTAACTCATGTTGAAGTCTTGAGCACCAAATGTGTCTGATCAGAATCATATGGGATGCTGTAGGCTGTAAACTCTTCATCCACAAATGACTGACTTATAATTTATGGAAATTGTATAACTGTGCCACATACCTATGGGAGCTTCACAAGGATGTCACATCCATACTAAGCAGAATCCCCATTTTATTGAGTTTCTGAGGTGGACCAACGCTCTATGGAACAGGTGGTCACAATATTTTGGTTCATCAGTGTATGGTGATGTGCATATACGATAGATGTGGATAATTTAAATGGTTCAAATGGCTCTAAGCACTGTAGGACTTAACATATGAGGTCATCAGTCCCCTACACTTAGAACTACTTAAATCTAACTAACCTAAGGACATCACACACATCCATGCCTGAGGCAGGGTTCAAACCTGTGACTGTAGCGGCAGCACAGATCCAGACTGACGTGCCTAGAACCGCTCGGCCACAGCAGCCAGCTGTGGATAATTCACAGTGGAAATTGGCAATGTATGCACATGCATCAGGGTATGTGTAGAATTTTTACCATCAATTTTCATGATAGTTGAGGAATGGTGAGAGTACTTAGCTACTGTAGTGTTAATTATGGGTGGTATGAAGCAGGCACAACAGATATTACGTCAAGAAGTGACAGTGATGGTTTTCTAAGAACATAAATGTTTGTAGAGAGAATCAGAGGCAGAGAGAGTGGATTAATGTGGTGCTTACCACAGCATTGACATTTCCAACATAGGCAACTGTTGGTGCATGTGACATGGGACAGAGAAATAGAGTGTACTTGCTACACTACAGAGTATTTCCCATCCCTCTCTGCACAGCATGCATCATACAGCCAGCTTCTTAGTTGCATACCACTATAACTGAATGACTAGTTGCTACTGCCTGACTAACTCTAACTTACTAGTTGTGATTCTTTAACTGTCATTATCCACTATGCCTACTTATAGACTCCAAACATGTTGGAAATTATCTACAAGTTATATTCATATTATTGAAGTATAGTTCAGTTACATTATCAATAATGTTTTAAAATAGGGACTGTAAGGTAACAGCTTTTATACTGGGTTTCAGTTTTATGGGTTTCTATGTGTGAAAATTGCTCTCACATTTTCTATTGAAGCTTCAAAATTTTATTCTGGAAGTATTTCATTAACCAACATATATATCTATGAGCCACAAACATTTTAGAAAGAGGACAAAATAGTGCTAACATTTGACAACACCAGATTTTTTAAATGGATAATAGCATAGACATTCTGCAACCTGATGTTCCTCACAAATACAACATTATTGAATGGTAATATTTGAATGGATGCCTGGAAGAATGTGGTATATCTTATTTCATGATTTTACAGGAAGCGTGTTTGTTCTGCGGGCATGTGGTTTCAGCTGGAGAGCACTGCAGTAGCAACATACCATGTTATTCCACTACACTCTGGTGGATGTACTCATTTATAGGAAGAGGTGGAGAATCATAGTATGACATGAAAAGTTTTCAGAACAAGAGATGTATTACTACAGATGTTCTGTAGAGCATTAAACAATACACACTAACTGACAACTTTAAAATGGAACACACAACAGATAGAAAATTATTCTGCATGTCATGATGTCCTTATTTGTCCATCAACTGAGAAGTGTTCAACACAACTAATTACATCAAACTTGCTGTTGGCCATTAACGAGATAGGCCTTTCATCTAATTTCTGCACACTGAAACAGAACATGCAGCAGATTCATTTGGAGGACAGGTTTTGCTAGAAGTCATGATGTTATTATTTCTGCATGAACTGAATCTTATATATCAGATGCACTTTTTTCTTTTTACTGATCAGAAGCAAAGTCTGATACAAGACTGGTAGCTGATCATGGTCAAGCAACTCATAGGTAGGTGGAAACACTGGATGACAATTCCACAATTGCAGAATATTGTGTGACAACCTTGTGTAGTGTGAAACAAGGTCAGCCTGGGACTTTTTGAGCCACATGAATTCTGTTATCTTCACTTTTCATTTTTTTAGTTCAGCCGTCACCCACTGACAGTCTCTGAAGTCAATCTGGCTCATTTCTGTCATGGAGAATGGTTCATGCATCCAAGATTTGGCAATGACATTTTTCCAGTCTTCAGGGACCGTAGGTTTAAACAACTTTTTGTGACACTCATTGAGGGCAAAGTCCCAGTCAAATGGTAGGAAGTTGTGGCCAGAGACCATAAATTTCTTGCGTGTTTCTGTAAAATACCCATTATGGATCAAACAATGAATCAATTGTTGTTCTGACCAACATATTGGCCTGGCCAAATTATCAACTTCCTTTCTTCATTGTGGTTAGTTTCTGAAAATTTGTCACTTTTCTTTTTTGTATTTTTTTGTATTTTTTTTTTTTTAATTCCATTACACAATTTCTTTAGAGCCCCATTTGACAACTGATTCATGCCATAAATACATAGAAGCCTAACCTGTATTCATGTTGTGAACGGAAAAATTATAACATGCATATTGCCTTTGGTAGGACATACTGGAATGCGTAGGGGAAGGGCAGTATAGTACTCGTAAGTAGCCACTTGAAGTGATACTACTCACACTTGCAGCATGCATTTCCAGTTGATTGCAGGCTTGTTCATCTCTATAGTAATGCAGTTTACTCTCCTGCTCTACTTGTAACCACTCTTCCTCATTTGCAGCAGTTTTAAGTTTGATATAGTACAAGTCACACTGGCAGCATGTACCTGAACTTGGTGCTCCAAACCTTAAGCTGAAGTGACGGTCAGATATTCTTTAATACAATGTGAAACTGATTGTCATCTGAGGGTTTTGATTAATGAATAGTCTGAACACTTCTGCAACACATAAACCAGGGCTTATGTGGTCCTTTACCAATGCATTCCCACTGTAATGACTTGTAATTATCAGGAAGCTCTTTATATGGACTTGCGGGAATAAGATATAGTTGTAGGTAAACAACTAGAGTTCTCTCAGATACAGATTTGTTAGCACTTCGCTTCTACACAGATACAAGTCCGGAGGCTAACTGCCGTTAGCAGCCAACATCCTTCCAAAGCCCTCTCCTCAAAGATAACACACTTATACACTGAACAAATATCAATATTTATGGCGCTCTATGCCAAATAGCACCCCCCCCCCCCCCCCCCCGTGCGGTATGGAGTACATCCCTGTGAATAGGGGGGTGAGAAGTTAGGAAGGTAATGTACAGTTCTTCTGCGCCAGGCGGAAACAGTCTCCTAGGGTACGTCGACGGCGAAGTCAGCAAGCAACGCCGGCAGCTGAAGACAATGTCCCATCCTGGAGTGGAGGTGTAGCACTTTGTCAGCAGGCAGGCGGAGAATCACCTTGCCAGAAGGCCTAACAAAGGCACATAAATTGCCACATGCAGCACTTGTACTCAATTTAAAGTGGCACACCACACGAGTTTCTGCACTTCCTCCCTCATCATTGTCACACATGAGTACCACACACACCGTATTGCCATCTACGACAACAGATAATTTATGTATCTCATCAGGGTGTACATGTGTTGTGAATTCTTGGGTGGCACCTGTACAAGCAATGGTAGGGAGGCAGGGAGGTGTGGGAAAGCCATGGCAGGGGGAAGCATCTGCGAAGAAGGGGGTGGCAAGTGCACTGGACTGTGCAAGCGATAACCTCGGGCGATCAGCTGACGGATGAGGGAGCATGACCGAAGGCAACGAGGAGCCACTGTAGATTGAACGGCGTGACAAAGAGCTGTCACACGAAGATGGTAATACAATGGCAGAATCCGAGTGGTTCGAAGTTCAACTGCGAGAGCTGTGAGGAGTGAAACCTCGAAAAGATTGGCCACTCGAATTAGATGAACGCGAAGAAGAAGCAGTGCCCGGCAGAGAACCACGCTGTGGAGAATCAATACCCGAATATATGGTATGAGAAGATGGATGGCTGCTCGAAGCAGGAGTGGGAGAAATAGGGGCAGAATCAGGGAGGTTCACCTGAGGCTCAATGAAAGCTGGTTTCACTCGGTTGAGTGAGACTGTGATTACAGAGTCTTTCATGAGGAGACCCATGTTATTCTCGGAGCATTTGACGACCTTGTAAGGACCTGTGTAGGGTGACTGAAGCGGAGCTTTGATTGTGTCGTCTCTGAGAAACACGTACTCTCAAGAGTCTAGCGTGCGCGGTAAATACACGCACGGAGGTGTATGAGTAGCCGGAGATGGCGGCTGAATTTTGCTGCAGTACAAGCACACTCGCTCGAGAAGTGAAGGGAGTTCAGAGGGCTGTGGAAGTGGGGTGGGAGTGACTAATTCTCCAGGCAATACCAGAGGTTGGCCATACACAAACTCAGCTATGGAACCCTTGAGGTCTTCCTTGAAAGTTGCACGGAGGCCAAGAAGCACAAAGGGCAGTGCTTCTGTCCATAGTGAGTCATGGCAACGCAAGGCAGACTTTAAGGTACGATGCCATCACTCAACAAGCCCACTGCTTTGGGGATGGTATGCGGAAGTATGAATTTTGACAATTCCACAGATTTTACATAAGTTGGAGAAAACTGAAGACTCAAATTGTCGTCCCTGGTCAATGGTAAGGGAAACAGGTGAGCCAAATCTAGAGATCCATGCATCCGAGTCATCCTGTCAATAGCTGTAAACAAGTAACGGAAACACTCGGAGGGGGGCAAAGGACCTACGAGGTCCACATGAACATGGTGAAACTGGCCTGGTGGTTGGGGAAAACAGCCAAGGGGTGGGGAAGTGTGCCTGGAAACTTTGTTCTGTTGACACAACACGCATGCCCTAGCCCAAGACTGACAGTCGCGGCGCATGTCTCTCCAGACAAACCATTCAGATACCAGACGGGTGGAAGCTTTGACACTGGGGTGTGCTAATGTGTGTAATTTGTCAAAGACCTGGCGTTGAAGGGGCTTAGGAATGAAAGGCCGCAATGTACCAGTCAATTCATCACACCATACTAAGTCAGATATGCCAGGGAAAGTAGAGCGTACCGGTTGGAGAGAGGAGCTGTGGTCCGAAATTAACTGCATGGTATCGGGGTCTGCCGATTGCAACCGAGGTAGGTCTGTTAAGTCAATTAAGGTTGTGACAGCACCAACGCACAAGAGAAAATCAGCAATCACATTGTCCGCTCCTTGGATGTAGCAAATGTCATTTGTAAATTGCAAGATGTAATCAATGTGACGAAAGCGTCGTGGGGGCGGATCAGCCGCAGGATTTTTTATGGCAGGAACCAACGACTTGTGGTAAGTGAGCACATAGAAATCTCATCCCTCAACATCAGTTCTGAAGTGCCTTATGGCCTCATAAACTGCAAGTAACTCTCTGTCAAATTCTGAGTATTTCTTCTGCGCGTTGTTTAGCTTTTTTGAGAAAAACTTCAGGGGGGGGGGGGTCATAACAACATTGTATGTCTGACTCATTACTGCGCCGACAGCATTGTCACTAGCGTCAGTAGTGATAAACATTGTGCCATCTGCACGTGGGTGAGCAATAGTGGCAGCGGAGGCCAACAGCTGTTTGAGTTCGTTAAATGCCTTGTCCATGTCTGGTGTCCATGGGACCTGGCGGGTGCCAGAAGTTTGTGGGCCAGGGAGAGCATCTGTGAGAGGAGCCTGCACTGCAGAAGCATCTGGCAAATGTTTACAGTAATAATTAACTGTTCCGATGAACCTGCATAATTCCCTATAGGTCTGGGGGCGTGACTTCTTGAGAACAGGCTTGATCTTGTCCTGCGGTGGTGTCAGACAGTCCAACGACACAACATAACTTAGGAATGTGATGGATGACTGGTGCAATAGAGTCTTTTTATGGTTCAGTTCAGTACCAGCGGCTGCTGAAATATCTGTCACGACTTGAACACGCTCCTCACTCTGTACCAAAGTAGAAGCAAAAACCAATATGTTGTCCATGTATACAAAACAAAAGTCTAGATGGGATAAAGTTTGATTGATGAAACGCTGCCACGTTTGGGGGGCGTTTTTCAACCCAAATGGCATAAATTTGTATTGAAACAACCTGAAGGTAGTGGTTATGGCAGTCTTTTCAATATCCTCCGTAGCCATAGGAATCTGATGAAATGTGTGCTTACAGTCCAAAAGAGAGAAGTACATTGCACCTGCGAGTGCATGATTGAAGTCTGCAATGTGTGGGACCAGGTATTTATCAATGATGGTGCGGGCATTTAAACACCTAGTCTCCGACCATATGCCAAGTACCATCTTTCTTTTGGTCAAACAGGATAGGACTAGCCCAGCAACCGGAAGAAGGTTCAATTATTCCCTTTTGTAATAGATCATCTAATTGTTCTTTTGCAATTTTCATAAATTCCGGCTTGAGGCGGCATGGGCATTGCGATATGGGCTGCCCATCGGTTAGAAGTAACCGATGAACTGTGCCATTAGTGACTACTGCAATATGTGGCGCAGCACAACAGTCAGATGTCTGTGAAGCGGAGCAGGCGGTGGCAGACGGGCAAAGCTCTGGCGCTGAGGGCATGGAAGTACAGGTGTGCCAACTGCTCGTAGGCCGAATAAAGGCCGCACGCGTGTTAACATGGGTGAGGTTGGTACACTGATTCTTGGTAGCGAGCCGTGCCGCTACGAGTGCTGTAGGCACAAGTGGGCGTGGCCGAACAGCAGATGGCTGTAGTTCATTGCCACGAGCTTGTGAAGTTAATTGTCCATTCGGAACGCAAGGAACATGAGCACTCGGGCATACACTGTCATTACAAGAGGGGGCTCTGGCACAGTTTACAGAGTTCACAACATTGTCGTTAATGTGCATGGGCACGGGAACACCAGATTGGCACGGACTGACCTTGTCTGTAGCCGATGAGTCGTCTGCTTGTAGTGTCGCGAGGCGTTGTTGTGTGGAGGCCAACTCATGGTGTATGTTGCGGAGATGCAGCAGCTTCAAAGACTTGGTGTACTCCACTAGCCACTTGTTTGTCCAAGATTGCAGCTCCAGGGATAGGTTTAAACACTTCTTAGCACAGCATACATGTTTGGTGTTAGCCGAACTGTCACTCGGCGGAGCGAAAGGAATATGTTTGTTTAGTGGGGGGTAAAACACAGTATTTTGCACAAAATCTAGTGACAACTGATAGTACTTGAGGAAATCAATTCCGAGAATAGGTTCTTGAATTGTTGACACTAGAAACGTCCACTCCAGCTTGCACTCGGGCGAAAGTTTTACTGTATACAGAGTAGAACCCGAACACTGAAGGGTAGACAAGTTCACTGCACGAAGTACTGTTTTGTGTGGTGGCACTTTATTGGTTGCTAGGTGAACCAGCAGCAAAGAGACGTCTACGCCAGTGTCTACCAGAAAACATACACCTGATTGTAAATCGCGAACATAGATTCGACCTCACTCACTGTTGTTGTCCGAAACAGAATGCAACGTTGGATGGTGCCCGTTGCTTACATCATAGGAGGTGGCACCGCAGCCTACCTGCAGTTGGAGTTTGGGTAAGAACACGGTGACTGACATTTGTGAGCTTGCTCCCCGAATCTTGCATGGAAGAAACAGTAAGGTTGGGCGGGCCTGTGCTCCTGTGGGTAGTTGCTAGGTGACGGAGTATGTGACCCAGAGTCTTCCACAGAGGCCGATGCACTGTCATTGCGGGGAGTTGAAGGTGCAGGCAGGGCAGCTAGTTTAACAAACTTGTTATTAGCAGCACCAGACAAGGGCGTGGTGTTAGAAAACTTCTTAGTGCGGTCACGTCCAGAATGCAGTGCATGGAGCGCTCCCGTTGCCTGGCGGAGTATACTCTGTCAGCTGCATGTAAACGTTCATTTACTGGCCATCTTCATACACAGAAATTTTAGTCTGGACAGGCAAAGGCAGCTTTTCTGTCCAGATTTCTGCAAGCGTGTCATCAGGCATAACTTGCTCATCAACGAGAAGACGGATGCACCTCCACAGCTGGGAAGGAGACCTGTCGCCGAGACGCTCTTCATAGATGAGCTGTCGCACATTTTCTCTCCTGGTTTTTGAGACGCGCTCCAGTATCATCTGTTTCACCACAGCATACTTCCCTGCTAGAGGGGGTGCTTTGACCAGATCATAAATTAAATCGACGCGTTCGTGAAGATGTTTCATGAGGCAGGCAAAGTGTGTGTCGTCGTCCAAAGCACAGATATTGAATGTTTGCTCAACCAGGTTAAACCATAACTTCGGGTGAGTGGGTTTGAAGTCTGGTAGTTTCAGCAGATTCGGCACTGCAGTCACTGCGGAGGTGCGCCTATTTCTTTGGATGGAAGTAGAGCATGCAGAAGATAGTGAGTCCGAATTATTGGCATCCCGTAATGCGGGTATCGCGAAATTCACTTGACGCCAGGGGGGGGGGGGGCTGAGAAGCGACGGACGCTCAAACAGTGTGAGGATCGTAGCCAAAATGTGCATTCTCATTGACATGGTAGCTCGGAGAGAAGCCACAAATACTTAAGTACGCCAGTGAATGTCCGTTATGCACACTGTATCACTCGACCGTGAGTGGTGGGGCTGGTTGTAGATGTCCAGGTAATTACTGTCCAGCACAGAATTGTTGATTTGATTAGAAGCAACACAAGGATCCCACACATGTCCACTAGGATGCACACTCGGTGTGATATTTGCTGTTTGGTGAGCATTGAGCACTTGTTGACTAGCCCGCGCGGAAGGATACACACGTGGTGGGAACTGATTCAAGTTTGAATTTACTACTGGATTTTCCAAAGTAGCAAAACTTTGCTCAACGCCATGAACTGTATTGAATTGTGCATTTGACACAGGAGTAGGAATGTTCCGAACAACACTCTGTGGAGAACACGTGGAAAGGTCTAGGCTAACAAAGCCAGAGTCCTTGACCATTGGTGGTTGGAAGAAACTGGCGGCACTCGATGAATTCCACTGCAGGATTCCGAAGAGTCTTGCGGCATGTCCACTACGAGGGCAGGAGTGCTGGAGAGATGTTGCTGGAATCAGGGTGGCGGTGAGTGCTGAAAGGCCATTGTCTGGAGCTGGGGTATTACACAAAAAACAGGGTCACCAGTGAGGGAATGGGATATAGTTGTAGGTAAACAACTAGGAATCTCTCAGATACAGATTTATTAGCACTTTGCTTCTACACAGATACAAGTCCGGAGGCTAACTGCTGTTAGCGGCCAACATCCTCCCAAAGCCCTCTCCTCAAATATAGCACACTTATACACTGAACAAATATCGATATTTATGGCGCTCTATGCCACAGACTCATATTAAATCATGAACATCATCATTATCAACTGCATAAGGCCTACTTGTGTGTAACCTTCTTCTGTCTTTAACAGCCAAGTTTCCATTCTTAATTTTCTATTGGAGAGTTTCCACTTGCTGTCAGCTTATAGCAAAATATTACAAAATGTCTTTAAACAAATTCCTTTGTTGTAAACTTTGTAATTGAATAAAACCTGTCTTCTAGGTGTTTGTCCTGTTTTCCCAGATCATTTTCTCACAGGCTCACCTATACTGATGTATTAAAGGACAACTAATGACTGTTTGTCATATGATAGCTGGTAAAATTTCTGATACAAGTTAGTTACACAATCCATATATAAGTTTTGCAGTGTTTTCTACATGATGCATTACAGGCTGTAGCCAGGAACATAGGAAGAATGGCAGCTGCTCTGTTTACATATCTAGAATTCAAAAATATTAAGATGAAAGTTTTAAAAAAGTTTTTAAAAACTTTAATACTCCTATATATAAAAAGTTTAGTGTTGAAATAAAATAATAATGTCTTGCAGGAATTCTTATACTACTTGTTACAGATTTTGCAGGAATCTCCTTTCATTGTCAGTTCATGTAGGACTTATGACTGTCTCATAGATTTTTACACTTCTTATCATTCCATTCAAATATATTTACAACCCTTTTCCACTTATTTAAGCTAACGTGATCACTGAAAGTAACATTCAAGTGATTCATGCTGCACAACTTGACACAGGAGACCTGAGCACTAAGCAGTGAGTCTGAATCAAACCAGTCTTGGGTGCATACCACATTCCTCCAGTGGACACTTGATACTTCTACATGCTACAGCAATCTAATGGTGCCATCTAGAACAGCCAAAAATTGACACAATGCGGATGAGACTCATAACTTGCTGGTCCACAAGAAAACTTAACATCTACAGCTACATCTATGTAGGTACTCCGCAAACTACCATAAGGAGCATGGTGGAAGGTACCCCGTACCACTAATCATTTCATTTCCTGTTTCAATCGCAAATAGAATGAGGAAAAAACATCCATCTATATGCCTCCACATGAGCCCAAATTTCTCATATCTTATCTTCGTGATCCTTATGTGAAATGTATGCTGGTGGCAGTAGAATCATGTGGCAGTCAACTTCAAATGCCGGTTCTCTAAATTTTCTCAGTAGCGTTGCTTGAAAAGAATATCACCTTCCCTCCAGGCATTCCCATTTGAGTTTCTGAAGCATCTCCATAACACCTACAAATTGTTCAGACCTACTGGTAACAAATCTAGCAGCCTGCTTCTGAACTGCTTTGATGTCTTCCTTCAATCCAACCTCATACAGATCCAAACCACTCTAGCAGTACTCAAGAACAGGCTGCACCAGCATCCTATATGCAGACTCCTTTACACGTGAACCAAATTTTCCTTAAGTTCTCCCAATAAACCGAAGTCAGGAATTATAACAGACCATGTTCTTCCATGTTCCTCCAGCCATACCTTCATTTATTAAATTACATAATTTTTGATAGAAGATAAAGTGTTCCCTTTATTTAGGAAAATTGGAACTTTAAAATATGACCTACCAAGCCTGTAAATTATTAAATTACATAATTTTTGATAGAAGATAAAGTGTTCCCTTTATTTAGGAAAATTGGAACTTTAAAATATGACCTACCAAGCCTGTAACAGAAATTTGTCAGCAGGAGTGAAATTTGGAGTAAACAAGATCTTACTAATCTCAAATACATAATGTTTCCTCAAATAAAATCTTTCTACAAAAAAATTTGTATTTTGGAAGCCAGCCAAATGTAAACTATACTTTAAACAACAATCAGAATAAAAGGACTTTGAAGTTTCAGTAAGTATTGTACACTGACAGAAAAAAAAATTGCAGCACCAAGTTAATGTAGGGTAATTAAATTTCCAGCATACACTTATCTAGGTAACATATGTAAGTGACTAACATTGCAAGATCACAGGTAAATGTAAGTGCAAGATAAGCCACTGCAAATGTGAAATGCTGGTACATCAATAACCAGTGTAACTGACAGAATGTTGAATGTAAGGGAGGAAATGTGCATGAATTGCATTGTACAGGTGCAGGATGTCAGTTTGTAAGATGAAGTTCCATACCTGTTACACTTGGTTATTCAATACTGAGATGGTTAATGTCGTCTGTGGATGACATTGAACTTGTTGTCCGATGATGTCCCATAAGTGCTCAATTGGAGACACTTCTGGTGATTGAGCAGACTAAGACAACATGTCAACACTCTGTAGAAAGAGTTGGATTACAACAATGGTATGTGGGCAAGCATTATCCTGTTGGAAAACTACCCCTGGAATGCTCTTCATGGATGGTGGCACAACAGGTTGAATCACCAGACTGATGCACAAATTTGCAATCAGGGTTTGTGGCATAGTTGTGAGAGTGCACCTGCTTTTGTCAGAAATTCCACTCCAAACCCTATCTCCAGGTGTAGGTCTAGTGTGTTTAGCACACAGACAGGTTGGTTGCAGGCCCTCAACTAGCCTCCTTCTAACCAACACACAGCCATCACTGGTACCAAAGCAGATCCAGCTTTCGTCAGAAAACAAAACTGGCCTCCACCCTGCCCTCCAATGAGCTCTTTCTTGACATGACTGAATTTGCAAATAGTGGTGGTTTAAGGTCAGTGGAATGCATGGTATGGGCCATCAGGACCAGAGGTGTCCTGGAAGTAACCAACTTTTAACAGGTTGTTGTGTCACTGTGTTGCCAACTACTTTTCAAATTGCTGCTGCAGGTGCAGTATAATGTGCTAGAGTCATACGTCAAAAATGACTGTCTTCTCTCATGGTAGTGCCATGTGGTAGTCCAGAGACTGGTCTTCTTGCAACCGTACATGCTCATGACCAATGTTGGCAGCAGTCATGTATGGTGGCTAATTCCTGCGAAGTCTCTCTGCAATACCACAGAAGGAACATTCAGTTTCTCTTAGCTCTTTTACATGACCTCATTCAAATCCAGTCAGGTGCTGATACTGGCATCTTTGTCACCTCAAAGGCATCCTTGACCAACATCAATTCACCATGTCCAATCTCAAATGGTTCAAATGGCTCTGAGCACTATGGGACTCAACATCTGTGGTCATCAGTCCCCTAGAACTTAGAACTACTTAAACCTAACTAACCTAAGGACATCACACACATCCATGCCCGAGGCAGGATTCGAACCTGCGACCGTAGCGGTCACGCGGCTCCAGACTGATGCGCCTAGAACCTCACGGCCACACCGACCGGCGTGTCCAATCTCAAAGATAACTAATGTTCACAACCATTACAGCATGTATTTAAAGCAAACCTGATTTGCATCCTCAAAGTGGTGCTACTAGTGCCACTCTTACATGGTTGGTGCAAAATTTAAATAGACATCATCTTCCAGATGTAAAAACATGCCTACCAACTTTCATTTGTGTTGCACAACTCCTTTTTGATGTTTGAATTTTTTTCTGTCAATGTATATATTTTAGAAAGGAAAAGGAGAAATAATATCTGTTTTAGGAATGATAACAGGGCAAGAGCATATATTCTAGCTTGCTACATTTCACACTGTAAATGCTGTTTTCAGACTGGGATTGACTCTGCTGAATTTTGTGCCCAGTTTCTTGCGCCCTACACTAAAATTGAACAACTACATTGAGAAACCCATAGTAGCTCAAATATTATTTACTCCAGCAGGTGCTGATTATTCCCCAGAAGGAAATGGCCCACAATCGGTCCTATCCACTTGACTATGAGTGACATGTTAGTGGGAAGACTAGATGCTGTAAACATAAGAAGCTGTGTGAGGAGAGAGTTACCCCACCCCCCTCCAGCTCTTGCTCTGCCTTTACTCTATCCCAACCTCCCCCAATCCCTCTTTGACCCTCTCACTCACTTCACTCAACACATTCTTTTTTTTATTATTATTTTACACATCTAGTTCTGCATGACCAAATTGAGGAGTAAATCTTGAATGTCATTGAACGTGTCAGTACATGAAATTACAACATAAAAGTAATAACAGAGAAAATAAAATGTTCATGAATCCAAAAAAAGACAAGCCGTAAGTTTACGTAAATTCAGTCAACAATATAACACAGGAATCAGCTTAATTTTTCAAGGAACTCCTCAACAGAATAGAAGGAGTGACCTATGAGGAAACTCTTCAGTTTTGATTTGAAAGCATGTGGATTACTGATAAGATTTTTGAATTCCTGTGGTAGCTTACTGAAAATGGATGCAGCAGCATACTGCACACATTTTGCACAAGATTCAAGGAAGTGTGATCCAAATGCAGACTGGATATAGAGGCCAGTGTCAGAATACCCAGACTAATGAACAGGGGTTGACAAAACTGAAGCACAGGAATAATTTAGCTGTATATATTTTTTTAGCTCTGAACGATATTGTCTGAAAGACAAACTAATTCCATGTATTGTTAATGCACCTTTTCGCTACTCAATGCCTTAACTTTACAGAGTAGTTAGCTTCACAGTTTCCTTTGCTTGCATGTTTTAAATTTACCTGTGACTGTGTTACCATCTCATTATCTCATAAAAGTCATCACACTAGTACATGATACCTTTCTCGGCACAACAACATGTTTAAGCCTACACTATCACAAATTTACACATCCAACACTATACTGTAAATGTTCCACATACATGTACTGCAGCAAGTGTTACACAATACACAATTAATGCAGATATGATACCATACAGTTTCAATTAACTTTAATCCATGTACACTGCTATGTCAGGTGGTCAACTGTTTGTCATAGTATGACAATGTATTCACAACAGAGTGGTGCACAGTCTGTTATATGTTAGGGTCAATTATCTTTAGTTACTACTAAAGTGCAGAAACACCTGAAACATTACTGTTGTGTCATAATGTGCACTGTAAATCCCTTTTCTTATTGGAATACTGTAAAAAATTAAAGTAAAATCATCACAAATTTAGAGCCCCTCCTTTGTGCCTGGCATTCAACAAGTATCTAAATTTTCATAGGTTATGAGTCTTTCAAGGAAGATCTATTTACTGCTACAATGTTATTAGAGGACTGTGTGTGGTGAGCAGTCAGACTGAGGGATTATTAAAGAACTGAGAGATAACTTTTCCAATTTTACTTTATTACATTTCATTCATCTGGAACCATGTCTTGTGTTAGAACTGTCACTGAGCTGGGGCCAGTGCAGTACCAGGTGCTGCCAGATACACAGTTACCCATACTCAGTTCACATGGGCAGCATTTCCACAGAAAACAATGCTGACCATGGAACACAATTATCTGATTATTGCTTTGCCTGGAAAGCTTCTTGGGCTACCACAATCTGACAGCTTATTCACACTACTAAATGATGTGAAGGCTCACCTTCTGAGAACCCAGTTATACCCATGCAGCTGCCATCAGTTGGTCAGTGTAACTAAAAATTTTCTACATGGTGGTATTAAGGAATGGCTTGTTTCCCTTTAAAAGAAATATTTGTGTTTTTATGTATCTCATGTTACGAAAAATGCTTTAACTAAATGTGATTGGAATGTGATGATATGTGGAGCGCTGTTTTGTACTCAATCCATAATCAACTGGGTAATACTGTATATCAGCAGTAGAAAACCAAGTAATAATTTTCAGTAGTGCATACTACTGAAATATAAAAGAAAAAGATAAAGACTATTAATAAATTTCATGCAAAAAGTTTGCAAATATTTGTTACTGTCTGTTCTTACTTGTTACATGATGTTTATTTGATAGTCTACTTCAAACATTTGTGCCATTGTTATGTGTAAACTTTTCCCACGTGTACTGACAACCGCCAATGAACCTCCACTGATGTGTCACTGTCATTGAGTGTTGCTGTCTCCTGTGAGGCCTATTCATCATGCCTGCAGATCCTTCTTTGGTGGCAACAGCACTTTTGGTCTTGACCACAGTTCCCCAGCACTGCACCAAGGCATTGCCAAGCACCAGCCAGCCACTGTCCAGCTGACAGCCTTCACCTGCCCTCGCACCACCCCATCAGCTCCATCCTCCATCACCACCTTAGCGCCACATTCACTCTGATGGCAACGCATTAGCCAAAATCGAGAACCAGTTTCCTTTAATGTTGTTGAAATTGGGTGGCCGAATGTCTCTTGTACGAAATTCACTTAATACTGTTATCTGAAAACAAAGCAGAAAACTTTTGTAACCCTTGTCCCTTTTGCCATTTGCTTAAAATATTCATTCAAATTCATTCTTTCCTCCTCCATATTAAGTCCCTTTACTAAATGTTGGCCAGCCCTCAAAGGGAGCTCTTAGCTTTTGCTATCTATTGTACTTGCTCAATTGAAATTAACACCCATAACCATGCTGCTATGGAAGGGGAAGTAAGTGTGCTTGGTGAGCAGTCGGACTAAGGGATTAATGAAAGAACAGAGGGATAACTTCTTCCAAATTTGACTTTATTACATTTCATTCATCTGGAACAACATCTTGTGTTAGAACTGTCGCTGAGCATGGGCCAGTGCAGTACAGCATGCTGCCAGATATGCAGCTACCCAAGTTCATTTCATGTGGGCAGCATTCCCACAGCAAGTACTGCTGACCATGAACACTATTATGTGAGTACTGACAACTGAGGGATGCACGAAATGCCCCTTGACCACTGAGTGGAAGAACTGGAAATGGTCATGTGGAGACACAGAGCAGACCAGTGAGAGTGCCTCCTTACTCCTGGGTCAGTCTCTTGCCTGCCAGCTCTCCTCCTGACTGCAAGTTTTTCCCAGCTCCTTAATTCTTCAGGCAATTTGCCCCTCAGTCTGGCTGTGGCAGCCCTCTGTTCCTACAGAATGTATCACACCTCTGCCTCTTAGGGAATAGATTTGGAGCCAATAAATATCCACTTTTAAAGCTGAAAATCATTTGGTTCTGAATTTCTGTGAAGATTATCCTGACATCCTGGATGCCTACTTCCCTCTACCATCCAACCATGGCAATACCAAGTACAGGATGCTCATAAGGTTTTTATTATCATCTCATAAAAATAAAGTTTCACACTTAATCTCATCTTAGGCACTTTCCCTTCCTAAATTATCTGTATTGTCAATGGTCTTTCTTTCAGCTGTAAACCTGCATTTAATCATGCTGCTTTGGTGAAGGGCTTACTTTCCCTCAGACATAATGTCAAATGGAAATATCACTTTGAAACCAAATCCCAAAACTTTTCCAACAGCATACCTGACATCGAATCCTGCTTTGAACAGTTCCAACAACAATTCCATCTTGATCCACTGCCACTACCCCAAAACCACCCTTTATAATCCTTCCAAGAATTCCTAACAGGCAGCATTGTTTCACAAACCTTTCTCAGGTCCCTACAACATGATCCTAACCTGTCCTCTGTAGAACTTCTTACCCTGCCCAAACCACGTACTCTCATCTTTCACCTTCTTCCTAAGAGCTTCAAACCCGGTCACCCTGGCTGTCCCATAGTTGCTGGCTTCATAGTACCCACTGAGTGTATATCTGTCTTAGTTGATCAACACCTGCAACCAATAGTACAAAGACTCTCCCCTCGTATATTAAAGGCATTTCCTAGATTTTTTTAAATCTGTGCCCATCCCACTCTCATCACATGCCTCACTTGTCACTATTAATGCCACTTTCCTCTATACCTACATCCCCCACATACATGGGCTGTGTGCTGCTGAACACTACCATAACCAATGCCCACCTGATTCCAAACCTATGACATTCTTCCTACTCAACTTAATTGACTTCATATTTACCAATAACTACTTTACCTTCGAGGAGCAGACATACAAACAGATCAGGGGCATGGACCTGGGAACCAGCATCACTCCCTCCAGTGCCAGCCTTTCTAAAGGTCGCTCGAAGGGGGCTTTCCTGGAATCCATAAGACTTCAGCCCCTGATAGATACAGTGATAATATCTTTATCATACGGACACACTGTGAAGCTGCCCCGTTAAATTTTTTCGAATGTCTTAATACAGTCTCCCAATTAAATATCACAGGGTCCTATTCTGAATCCCATGCCACTTTCCTTGATCCTGACCTCATCCTCACCAAGGGTCAGCTACACACTTCCATTCACATTAAAACTACTACAAGCAACAGTACTTGCATTTTGATAGTTGCCATCCCTCCCATGTCAAAGGATACCCGCATACAGCCTTGACTTTAGAGGCAAATATATTTGTTCTAAGGCAGACTCTTAACAGTAATACACCACCATTCCCACCTCAGCCTTCACTGGACATAATTACATCACCAGCCTAGTTCAAAAGCAGATTTCCTGGGCCATCACATCTGATACCTCCAAAGTAAAACTCAAGAAGACTATACAGTCCTAATATCATGCCCTGGAATGAGGTCCATGGTTCAAATTGTTCTGAGCACTATGGGACTTAACTTCTGAGGTCATCAGTCCCCTAGAACTTAGAACTACTTAAACCTAACTAACCTAAGGACATCACACACATCCATGCCGGAGGCAGGATTCGAACCTGCGCCCGTAGTGTGAGGTCCATGCTTCTGACATTTTGCCACCCCACTTATAATTCAGTTCCAACCTCAGCCTTCACTGGACGTAATTACATCACCAGCCTAGTTTGGAAGCAGATTTCCTGGGCCATCACATCTGATACCTCGAAAGTAAAACTCAAGAAGACTATACATTCCTAATATCATGCCCTGGAATGAGGTCCATGCTGTCTGACATTTTGCCCACCCCACCTATAATTCAGTTCATCCCACCCCACAATCTTCACAATATCCTGGGCAGACATCCCTCTGACTGTCGTTGCTGTAAGACTTGATCTATGCACACTCCTACTGCAAACGATACCTGCCCTGTAACTGACAAAACATATATTATCAAAGGGAGAGCCAACTGTGAAATGACAAATGTCATGTTTCAGTTGTTATGTAAATGCTGTCTGGCCTTCTTCTTTGGTATGATTACCACCAAGCAATCAGTTAGGATAATTGGGCATAGAAAAGGGTATATAATGTTCCCATGGCCTCCAATAGGTTGAAGACGGCCCTGTTTACCATCTCAACAGTCAGATGTGTTGTACAGAGAAACATGGTACAACACTTACACAAATCAGGAGTATTCATCATGTGATATGGGCACAGCAAATGCTTTGGTGAACATCTTTGCTCAGCATCATCAGTTTCAGATGTATATCCCAGACAAGAAAGGGGACCAACATCCTGTTGTCTTCATAAAGAGTTTCAGACGGATACTGCCCAGATCCTGGACAGACACCCAAATAATACAATTTGTTGTCTCACATGTACAAGGTGAAGGTGTGTTGCAGGCATCAGAAACTGTAGAGAAATGCAAAACATATGAACAATTTGAAAGAGCCTTTTTAACAAAGTAGTGGTCTCCAGGCCAGCAAGAGGCATTAAGAAAAGAAGTGTACCCATCTGAAGTTTACAACAGTAAAGAATGTACTCTATGCAAGTACTTCAAAAAATATATCAACAAGAGAAGATACTGGGATGATCTCATATCAGTAAAAGATGTTATTTGAATTTTAAAGGCAAAATTACCTTTAAACTTAAGAGAAAAGCTACTGCATGCTAATGAAAATGACATTGAACAGTTCATGTCTGTTGTTGACTCATTAGACTTGTTGCACAAGGACACAAAGCACTGGACTCAAGACAGTGGGCAGGCTGATAATAAGGACAATGTGTACCACAATAACAGTGGTAATGGGAACCAGAACTGAAACCAAAACAGTTACAGTATCAGTAATGGGAATAGAAATAACCGAAATGCCCCCCCCCCCCCCCCCCCATGAAGGTTACAGAAGTAACCATGCACAGGAAGGTAATGACCAACAACACTTCGGGAAGAAAAGAAGGTATGGTAAACAGTGTAATCTTAGTTATCGGAATGACAGCCACAGGAATAATCAGGATAACAACATAATGCCAAAAACATGGTCAAACAATGAACAAGCGAATTAGCAATCAAATACTGTGCCACAAAATAGTGGGCAACAGCATTCAATACAGAATAACAACCCAAACCAAAGTAATCAGAATAACAGTAATAATGAGCTGAACTAGCTTGTAGAAAATCAACCTGTGAGGATCCTGAAGTGACTGAAAGTAATCAACCTTCAAATAACCTGCCAAAAACTAATTTTGATCACATCGAGCACTTGGATAGTGGTCAGGAATAGTCTAGGGGGCCATATGTAAAAATAGATCAATCTGATCTGTTATAATGGTGTTGATATATGTGGTGAGTTGTTCTCTGAGGAAAATTCATGCAGAGAGGAAAACAATACAGTGGTACAGGCTGCATATGAAACTGAAGTAGATGAAGTACCTACAGTAGTAATAATTGACACCGGTGCATCAGTGAATGTTATTTCTTATAATTTGTTTAGACAAATATGTGAGAAGGGTACACCTCCCACATTACCAGAATTGTAGAATTATTGGTACAATTGTCACCAGGTTGAAGAATGTTTGTTGGTATACTCAGTTGGAAATCTTGACAGGAAATGGAGCATTTTACTCCACATTCCTGGTGGTTGAGAATTTGTCAGCCAACTTTATTATTGGTGTATGATTTCTGCAAGAGAAGAATACAAAAATCAACTTCTTGGCATGCAAATGCTTTATTGCAGTTGATGGAAAAAATGTAATTCTATATTTTCTCAAAACAAAAGTTTGCCATGGAAAATTCTTCCAGCAAGTGAAAATCAAGTTTGTAGGTATTGAATCTCCACAGACAGGTAACAGTTCAGTTGCTCTAGCTGATGTAACCAAGTGTACTAATGTTGGCAACACCAAGCAAGATCTCGAGTCAATATTACCAGGGAAGATTTTAGAATCAGATTACTTAAGTGAGCAGCAGAGAAATGAACTATGCTATCTCTTGTATACATATCTATAGGTCTTTGCAAAAAAACCAGGTATAATAAAAGAATATGTATATCACATGCAAGTTAAGCCTCATGAAACATATTGTCATGTAATCTATTCGATTTCCTGGGCCAAGATAGAGGCTGTAAACAAAGAAATCAAGAAAATGCTAGAATGGGGAACAGTAGAAACATTCTTAATTACCTGTAACCAAGCCAGGAGGTAGTTTACACTTAGTGCTAGATTCATGAGCAATCAATAAGATTATAATACCTGTCAGAAGAAGGTCAGGAAACCTAGAACAACAAATACAGAAATTTTGTGGTGTGTAATATCTGTCTTTGACAGATTTATGAAATTCCTACTGGCAGGTCTTGCTGTCCAAAGAATCAAGAAAATATACTGCATTCAGCTTCAGTGGCAGAAGTTATCAGTTTCGTGTACTACCCTTCAGGTTAAATGTGAATGTTGGTGTGTTTATCACTGCTCTAGACATAGTATTAGGTCCCAAGTTACTAGATAAAGTAACAGCATACATTGATGAACTACTGATAGCCTTTTCAATGTGCAGTGAGCATATTCAATTACTTGAAATGGAATGAGTATATTCAATATTAGGAAAGAGACATGTATCAAGCTATCAGGCCTCATCCAACTGGGAACTAATTACATGTGGGGTCCCACAAGGTTCCATTTTGGGGCCCTTACTTTTTCTTGTGTATATCAATGACCTTTCATCAGTAACATTACCAGATGCCAAGTTTGTTTTGTTTGCCGATGATACAAACATTGCAATAAATAGCAAGTCAAATGTAGTCTTAGAAAAATCAGCCAATAAAATATTTGTGGACATTAATCACTGGTTCCTAGCCAATTCTTTGTCACTAAACTTTGAAAAAACACACTACATGCAGTTCAGAACTTGTAAGGGGTGTCCCAAGAGTATATGTCTAACATACGATGACAAGAAGATAGAAGAAGTGGACAGTGTTAAATTCTTGGGATTACAGCTTGATAATAAATTCAACTGGGAGGAGCACACCACAGAACTGCTGAAGCATCTTAACAAATCTCTGTTTGCAATGCGAATTTTGTCAGACATAGGGGATATAAAAATGAAAAAGCTGGCATACTATGCTTACTTTCATTCCATAATGTCATATGGGATTATTTTTTGGGGTAATTCATCAAGCCAAGCTAAAGTTTTCCGGGCACAAAAACGTGCAGTGAGAGTTATATGTGGTGTGAACTCAAGAACATCCTGCAGAAGCCTGTTTAGGGAACTAGGGATACTAACTACTGCTTCCCAATATATTTATTCCTTAATGAAATTTGTCATTAAAAATATATCACTTTTTCAAACCAACAGCTCAATTCATGGAATCAATACTAGAAATAAGAATAATCTTCACAAGGATTTAAAGTCACTTAGTCTTGTACAAAAAGGTGTGCATTATTCAGGAACACACATTTTCAATAACTTGCCAGCAGCCATAAAAATCTTAACAACCAATGAAATTCAGTTTAAGAGAAGCCTAAAGGATTTATTGGTGGCCAACTCCTTCTACTCCATTGATGAATTTCTTAGTAAAACCAACTGATTTGTATATAAGTACAACATAACTTCTGCACAATTTCAGTGCAGTAATGTGTTCATTGAAAATTTGTGTGTGTGTGTGTGTGTGTTAGTATAATCTAACTTCTGCACCATTTCAGTGCAGTAATGTGTTCATTGTAAATAAGTATTACAGTAGTTGTATTACCTTATAAATAAATAAAAAACTTTTTTATTTTAAATTCAGTGCATTAGCATTTGTAAAATTACTCTTAGTGTTCATTAAAAAATGACGATCATTCCACTTGGGACCTGTGGAATGGTACATTAGCTTATTTGTTTTAATTGTAAATATTTGTCATGTATTGTTGTTTTTCTGACATGTTCCACATCCTGGAGGACCTCCTCACTACGGATCAATTGGAATGAAAGTAAATCTAATCTAATCTAATTAGTTGACAGAGTACTTCACAAGTTCCAGAATGCGGGTGTCACTGCAGATTTGCAGAAATCCAAGTTTGGAATGGACAAGGTAAAATTCTTTCGTATATCATAACACCTGGAGGTATTAAACCAGACCTGAGTAAGATTGAGGCACTGAAGAACATGCCACCTCCTTGTACTAAAACACAGCTAAAGGCATACTTAGAATTAGCTTCTTTCCTTCTTTCCTCCATCACTTTGTCCCGAGTGAGTTACTTAATAGTGAAGCACTATTAAGCTTACTTAAAAAAAAAAATTCTGCATCATCCGGATATGAGCAAAGACTTCTGCCTGGTGACAGATGTGTCATTCTCCGGACTAGATGCTTGCCTATTCCAGATGGATACTAATGGTCACAATGTGGACATTAAAGTCATAGGGGTTGCGAGTAGCACTCTATCGGAATGTGAGAGACCTTACTCTGTCACTGGAATCGAGGCATTTCCATAATATGGTCGCTAAAGAAATTTAATTACTATGTGTACGGTAAAGACATCAAGGTGTTTTGTGATCACCAATCATTGAGTTTCCTCATGAGCTGTAAGTTGTTGCATCAGTGTCTGGCATGCTGGTCATTGGCACTTCAAGAATACAATCTAGAGATTGTTCACATTACCAGAAATGTAAACTTGGTAGCAGGCACACTATCTTGCCTCCTGCAAGGTTTGCACAAGTATTCAGAACTTGTTGAACAGACTACTGAATTTAAAGTACTGTTAATCAAAAAACCCACATACATGAGGTCATATTTGAATATGTGTCATAACATTCAGGCCTTACAGAAGGATGACACAAGGTGAAACACAATTATTGAAGCAATAGCTCAGGGACCAGTAAATCCACATTTTACTTTACACAATGGAATTCCATTCCATTGTTGTGATACAGAAAGACATGAATGGTGTGTATGCATTCCATTGGAATACCAAGAGTCTTTGATATGGTATACACACTATTCTGGGCCACTATGGCAGGAACAAATGTGGTCAGAAACTCAAATGTTATTGTTATTTTCCCAATATGAAACAGTGCATCCACCAAATATTGAGAAAATTTATAACGTGTCAGAAAGCCAAACCCACGAATGTATGTTCTCAGATATGATTACATGTAATATTGCCATCTGAACCACTCAAGACTGAGGTGACTGACATCACAGGATCCTTGTCAAGGTCACGTGGGAGCACGAAGTATGTTGTAGCACTTACAGATATATTCACAAAACATGAAATTGTATGCTACAAAAACCACCTCTTCTGCTCCCATAATCCAATGTACCACCAATGATTACATCCCTAGGATAGGAAAGCCTTCAATAATATTATTTGCCAGTAATTTTACCAGCCTTTTTGAAAGAACAGAACATTAAGCAAATTTTAGTATCATGTTACCACATGGAAAGGAATCCCACTGAGAGAGTATTCAGGGAGTTCAATAGATTTATCATAACTTATATACCTCATAGGCAGACCAAGTGGATACAATATATAGAACCCTTTGAGAAAATTATTAACAATTTGCCACACTCATCCACCACTTTCACACCTGCAGAACATACAGTATGCTAAGGACACAGGAAAATAATGAATGGATTAAACCTCTTCCATAAAAATGGTAAGACCTTGGGTAAGGTGCACAGATACCAAATAGGGGACAGAGTGTTACTAAAAGCAATTTTTAAATCCTCCTTGTTGAAAAAGAAGTGACAGCTGATTACATAGTCTGTACAAAATTGTGGACATTCCTCATGAAGGGAGCTATTTACTAGCAAACATTCTACCAAATAAAATTAGGGGTTTATAACCACATAAACATCTCAAGAAATTCATTTGATAAAGATAACATTTATATTGTACATATCTGTGTAAATATTTCATTTCTTGAATAAATTTTATCCATAGTGGATGCTGTTGAACTTCATGACTGTTCCTTTATAGGGTGTAGAAAAATTTCCACTACCAGTTACAATAAAAGATTATTGTGACTTCCTGGCAGATTAAAACTGTGTGCCAGACCAAGACTCAAACTCCTGAGTTCGAGTCTTGGTCCGGCACTCAGTTTTAAACTGCCAGGATGTTTCATATCAGTGCACACTCTACTGCAGCATGAAAATTTCATTCTGAAAGATTATTGTGCCCATCCTCAGGTGTTTATACATTCATGTACATAATTATATTGCTCGAGGTCACTGTTTAAATAAAAATAATTTTGTTTGTGTTTAAACAGTGATCTCCAGCAATTTTAACATGTACAGTGTAGAAACACCTGAGGATGGGCACAAGCCTGAAACTGGTCATATGATGAATAACTAATCTTTTATTGTGACTGGTAATGGAATTTTTTCTACACCCTACTTCATTTCTGTTTTCATGTACCTTGTAGAATTAGTTGTGAGAAGAAATGTCTCAAAGCAATTATATGGATATTGTAAAGAGAAGCAGCAATACATTTAAAGGATGGTAAAAAATTACTGTCAAAACTCCATTTTACTTGTAAAGCTAAAACTTGTCTTATAAAGACATCTAAAAAAAAATGGTTCAAATGGCTCTGAGCACTATGGGACTCAACTGCTGTGGTCACAAGTCCCCTAGAACTTAGAACTACTTAAACCTAACTAACCTAAGCACATCACACACATCCATGCCTGAGGCAGGATTCGAACCTGCGACCGTAGCGGTCGTGCGGTTCCAGACTGTAGCGAAAGACATCTCACATAATAAATTGTAAATAGTAATATAGTTCACTGAACAGAATTTGTAGACGGTGAGT
The DNA here is from genome assembly GCF_023898315.1 of Schistocerca nitens. NCBI lineage: Eukaryota > Metazoa > Arthropoda > Insecta > Orthoptera > Acrididae > Schistocerca > Schistocerca nitens. The sequence goes on from NC_064616.1 coordinate 720,607,844, forward strand.
GAGTTTTAAGATTATTCATTTATACTTTGGCTCCAAAATATGTGATTATCTGTAAATAACTGTGCACTTTTCATTTCAGAAGTACATGTCCCAAAAGCTCAAGATAAAAGTTTTGAATAATAGTATATATATTCATGTACATACATGTTTTCTATAGGATGATGTCCCATGTCAGTGCTGTAGTCAGCAGGCAAGGGCTTCAGGGCATCTATCTTCCAATTAAACTATATGCTTATTTTGGCACTTGCTGGTGTCCTCAGACATTAGTTTTGCATTTTAAGAGTTATTTTTGTACTTTAATGAATTGAGTTATCTAGTAGGCATACACACTAGTATCACAATGGTTGGTTTTGACATTCTGTCTTTCTTGGCTATGGTAATGTGTTTAGTAGCTATCCATAATACACACATCAAAAAACAAGAGTTCCAGAACCTGTACAGAAAATTGGAATAGAGATCAACATAAACATCATTTTCACCCTTTTTATTGCTCTTGAAAACCACAAATTGCATGTTGTACCACCATACAATGAGATATTCAGAGATTGTGGTCCAGATTGCTATACACATCGGTACCTCTAATACCCAGTAGCATGTCCTCTTGCAATAATGCATGTGTGTATTCATCGTGGCATACTATCCACAAGTTCATCAAGACACTGTTGGCCCAGATTGTCACACTCCTTAATGGCGATTTGCCGTAGATCCCTCAGAGTGGTTGGTGGGTCACGTTGCCCATAAACAGCCCTTTTTAGTCCATCCCAGGCATGTTCGACAGGGGTCATGTCTGGCAAACATGCTGGCCATTCTAGATGAGCAATGTTGTTATCCTGAAGGAAGTCATTCCCAAGATGTGCACAATGGGGGCACTAATTGTCATCTATGAAGACAAATACCTCAACAATATGCTGCTGATATGGTTGCACTATCTGTCGGAGGATGGCATTCATGTATTGTGCAGCCATTACGGCGCCTTCCATGACCACCAGTGGCTTATGTCAGCCCCATCTAATGCCACCCCAAAACAGCAGGGAAACTCCACCTTGCTACACTTGCTGGACAGTGTGTCTAAGGTGTTCAGCCTGCCCGGGTTGCCTCCAAACACGTCTCCGATGATTGTCTGGTTGAAGGCACATACGACACTTATCAGTGAAGAGAACATGATGCCAATCCTGAGCGGTCCATTCGGCATGTTGTTGGGCCCATCTGTACTGCACTGCATGTTGTTGTGGTTGCATAGATGGACCTTGCCATAGACGTCATGAGTGAAGTTACACATCATGCAGCCTATTGCACACAGTTTGAGTCATAACACAACATCCTGTGGCTGCATGAGAACCATTCTTCAACATCGTGGCGTTGCAGTTAGGGTTCCTCCAAGCCATAATCCATAGGTAGTGGTCATCCACTGCAGTAGTAGTCCTTGGGCAGCCTCAGCGAGGCATAGCATCAACACTTCCTGTCTCTCTGTATGTCCTCCATATCTGAACAACATCGCTTTGGTTCACTCCGAGATGCCTGGACACTTCCCTTGTTGAGAGCCCTTCCTGGTACAAAGTAACAATGTGAACATGATTGACCATGGTATTAACCATCTAGGTATAGTTGAACTACAGACAACATGAGCCATGTACCTCCTTCCTGGTGGAATGACTGGAACTGATTGGCTGTCAGACCCCCTCCGTCTAATAGGCACTGCTCATGCATGGGTGTTTACATCTTTGGGTGGGTTTAGTGACATCTCTGAACAGTCAAAGGGACTGTGTCTGTGACACAATATCCACAGTCAACATCTGTCTTCAGGAGTTCTAGAAACCAGGGTGATGCAAAACTTTTTTTGTTGTGTATAGTTTTCATGCAGTCCTATTTTGTTATTCATTATTATAGCCTTTCCTTTATTACCCCTATTGTGTTGATAAACCTGTTCACACCTAACCAGAAGTTCTACCACCACACATCATTAATTGCTATTATATCTACATTCAGTTTATTTATTTTTCCTTTTAAAATCTCTATCCTATCTTGTGATTAATGGATCTAGCATTCCACACACTGGCCCATAGAATGACAGATTTTTGCTCTCAGTGACAGTGTCCTCCTAAGCAACCATCACTCAGAGATCCAAATGGGAGACTATTTTACTTCAGGAACTTTTTATCCAAGAGCTTTCCATCATGACTAAACCAGGCACAAGAGCTGCAAAGGCACAAGAGCTGCACATCCTCAAGAAATATAATCTATAGTTTCCACTTGCTTTTAGACATTTGTAGTACCAACACAGTGAGCCCACATTGGCTGAGGCTGAAAGATGAGATCAGTCAATTATCTATATTGTTGTCTGTGCAACTGTTGAAAAGGCTGCTGCTCCTCTTTATGAACAATATGTTAGTCTTGCCTCTCTGCAGATACTGCTCCATTGTGGTTGCAACAATGGTGCAGTTATCTGTATTATTGTGGCATTAAAGCCAACCCATAATAGGGAAGGTGCATGGTATATGGAAAGCAAGTATAATAATGACAATACTTGCAAAAGAGAATAAATCTAACAGAAAAAAATGAAAATAAACAATTAAAAATAAAAACAAAATATGAAAGTTGAGTCACAGTACTAATATTACCTAAAAGGGATTTTTATTTTCTAAATGAAACCCAATGGTTTTATGAGGCTTGAATTACTGTGTTTCATGTAGGGTTGCTAGTTGTTAGGGTTTTTGAAACATAATATACCTATACTAACAGTGAATTGTGTATAAAAACCAATACAAGAAATGAAGTAGGAAGAAAGTAAGAATTTCTGTTAAATATGTGTGTTAAATATATTAGATAACAATAATTGTAACTGAGAAAACCTGAAAAGTGCTTGACACTTCAGCTGTTTGTTTTCCTGCATGCCCTGAGCCTTAGCTGTTTCCTGTTGAATATTTATTTGGCAAAGTTACTTGTAGTGCTCAGATATCGAGTTTTCTTAAGGGAGAGCAATGAAACCCTAACTCATTTCCACCTAACTGTGAAAAATCAATGGTTGAGAGGAACCTATCCCAATAAATGGATATTTTGGACATTCTAAAAAAACAATTGAGATCAAATAAGTTAAATGTCTATTTGACACTACAATAGTGAAGCTATAGTCACAGTAAATAAAATTTTTCTTTAAAGAAAAGGTGTTACATTTCTGGTTTCCATGAACTATGTTGTAATTTTCAAATATAAAACATCAGTTGGAAAATAAATAATTGGAATTGTGACCATACTTCTGACAACAATTACAAAAAATAATGAGGCCAGGCAACTGAGGCAATGGTGGCACAACCAAGTCACTACAAGTTATTCTCAAGCCTGGCCAACCATTCAATCCATATCCTAATGTAGAATAGATAAAAACTACACCAGGGTAAAAATTGCCAAAGATTCTTGCAATGTGTCCTGCTGTGACACAATGATCATATGGCTGATATAAATTCACAAGTCATAAGTGTATCAAGCATGGCAAGCTTCCATTTGGGGTGCAGCACATAATTTTATTATGTTCCAATATATATATATATATATATATATATATATATATATATATATATATATATATATATATATATATATATATATATATATATATCAAAACATGCTGTACTCTCATGTAGGACTGATCATTTAACTTATATTATAGTCACACTCCTTCATGACAATAATGTAAGAATAAGAGACCAAATAGTATAATTAAATTTTCACTCATCTTGTTTGTTTCATTGCTGACAACAGTTCAATGATGTCAATTGCTGAATAGCTTCCTCATTTATCTCAGATTCATTGCTAAATTCATGCTTGCCATGTAGAGTCAGTTTTTCAGATTTAAATAATGAGCACAGTTTTTTTATTGAATTCCCAACAATTATTATGTTTATTTCTGTTCTAGTGAAGAAACTCCTTCCGGCCACAGCTTGGTTTAATCATAACCACTTTGTAACACTTCTTCCAACTGACTCCTCGTCATCAACACTCTCAACTTCATAACTGTTTCAATAACTAATAACAGTATACAAAATACTGATGATTCTCCAACTTATTCAACTAAGCATTTGTTAAAATTGTTAATTGCTTCAGTGTTTACTGATGTTTCAGTCACTTTCACAGGCATTACTTCAGCTTTGGTGATGTAGCCTCTGTTGGTCAAATTTCTTCATATGTGATTGAAGAGAATATTGTTACAGTAGGGATACTTGTGGAGGCCGACAACTGTGTGTCATGCCATGAGGTAAGAAGTTCTTGGGCCTAAGAGCAGCTAGAGTTTAGTCCATTCAGCAGGGCTACTTTAAAGTAAGGAAAGTTTGTCATTTGTGGGTCCCACACTCCATGTAATTTCTGAGTTATTCCCTATGTGATTTCTTGATGATAAGTTTTCAGGTGTCCATTTGAAACTATGATTTCATTTTGCATGCAATATTTCAATGACTGATCTTATTACATACATCAGATCTTTGAGCCATGGTCTTACATGAGTGTACTGCCTGAACTAGGTGACAGCCAAAGCACAGAACTGAATCTTTGGCTAGGCTAGAGATCCCAACACAAACCATCAGCCACATTTATTGATGCTGTAGCAGACAGTACTTTCTATTTCATCATTGAAGGTATACTAAAAAGTTCAGAACTGTTATGTCTTTCTGTGATATCATCATTGTTACAGACACTGAAATTTGCTTTATTGCGAAGACCTTACAATGAAACTATAAAATGTGAACTGGATGTTTCAAAATGAGAACAAATTTATGGTATTTTGAAAATTCTAGTCTATCAAATAAGAGTGGTATTTTTTATCTCATTGAAAGGGTAGTAATAAAATAAATCTGCTCAGCTTTCAAAAAACAGTAACTGTGAAATGATGTGCAGGACAAGTCTCTGAGGCACTCCAAAATATGTGTCCAAAGTCAAACCCCAACAGTTACAACAATATTTAGCAAATCTGTACTGGCTATTTATAAGGGTCAATCAAAAAGTTTCAGTTTGAGAGCATTTCTGCAGCATATATGCAATGTAGCACTTCTTGAATGTGGGTATATAAGCACTGACATGCAGGCAAGTGATTATTGTGACATCTGTGTCTTTCTGATGTGCATGTGGTTAATGCAGACATGTGAACTATGGTGATGTTATTACCAAATGCATCCAGACAGGACCAACATGCTGTTATTCTTTTCTTGGTTGTTGAAGGACAAACACCAGTAACCATCCATCAGAGAATGAAGAATGTGTATGGGGAAGCACTCCTGTTGAAATCCACTGTTGTGGACAAGAGCTGCTGCTGCATTATAATTACACATGTCTCCACATCAGAAACGTTGTGAAGCAGAAGTTATGGCAACTTAAGTGTGAGACACCTGAGCTCCCAATCTATAGCCCTGATATCTCCTGATCTGATTATCATGCCTTCAGTCCCTTAAAAAGACCTTGGAGGATGAGGATGTGCAGTAGACAGTTATTGACTTCTTCATGCAGCAGGACATGGCATTTTACCAAACGGGTATCTTCAACCCGGTGCATCAGTGAGATAATAGCCTCAGTGCTCATGGTGATCTTGCGCTGATTGGCACACCAGTTCACCAATTCTGGACTGTATGGCCTTTGAATGGTATGTTATGAAATTCTTTGCTACTCTTTCCACAGAAGTGATCTAGGATCACCAGATTTTTGCCTTCCTCCCTAAAGTGAAAATTCACCTTAAAGGATGGCTGTACTGTACAAGAAGGAAGAAAAGCTAGAGTTTAATGTCCTGTCAACAACAGTGTCATTAGAGACAGAGCACAAGCTGAGATTGGAGGAAGTGTGGGGAAGGAAACTGGCCATATTCTTTTCAAAGGAACCATACTGGCTTTTATCTTGAGTGGTTTTGGAAAACGATAGTTTTCAAAAATTTAAATCTGAATTGTTCGCTGAGAAATTTACTGTTGTCTTCCAAAGAATGTTAACCACTATACCGTTTCATTTGGCCTTTGTATCTAAGATGTTGTTGCCATCTGAAGCAACCAGCACAGCTGACTGCAACATTCCATTGCTTCCACAAAATATAAATTTGAGTGTTCAGCTTCTGCTCCACTGATGACAAAGTTACAACCAACAAATTTAAATGTTGTATCTTAACCCATGTGCTTTCAGGTACAATGCCTATCATCATTTCTAAATTGTCTTAAAATTCTTACATAGTAAATATTCCTTTATGTTCCATTCCATGACTTTATAGAACTTTTGAAATAGTACTCTATCCCTCAGCTGCAATTCTGGTGTGTCTTAATCATGAATATTACATGGTTATGGACCTTTCTTTCTGTAATTTGGCTGGTTCGTGTTATTAGCCTGTTCTAAAAGGTGCATATGGAGGTAAGCAGCAATGTATAATATTTATAATATAGTATTTTCTTATCTCTTGATAAGAAAAGTGTAAGTTATAAAGTCAATCGAATTAACTTTCTTTTAAAAGATTCACAGCTTTTAAGAGATTCACAGCAGAAGGTGTACATAATAAGAGTTTTCCAAATTTTCTAGCAACTGAAGTTAGAAACAAAGTGCATATATTTAAAAAAGAAGTAAAAGCTATGTTTTCAGTAATAATGGCCTACAAATAACCTTTAAATTGAGTACCTACCTTTGATACCCCAGTGTTGTGGTAGCTTGGTATTATCTTAAATATTGCATAAATATGTTTTGACAAGTGGCATGTTACTGTATTGATATTTGTAATCATTCTGTGTACCATAACATCTTTTTTAAGTCTAAATGTGTGGCTGGTCCTGGCGGAGTTTCGAGTCCTCCCTCGGGCATGGGTGTGTGTGTTTGTCCTTAGGATAATTTAGGTTAAGTGGTGTGTAAGCTCAGGGACTGATGACCTTAGAAGTTAAGCCCCATATGATTTCACACACATTTGAACATTTTTAGTTCTAAATAATCTAGTCATGAACACAATAACCTCAAGAATTGGAATATAGTACTGCTTCAAGTATTTATTCCATTCATTACACTGATTTCACTCACACTGAGGTGTGTGTGTGTGTGTGTGTGTGTGTGTGTGTGTGTGTGTGTGTGTGTTTGTGCATTTTCTTCCTTTGTTCTTGAATGTGATGACAAAGACTCATTATTTATACTCATAGCTCTTACACATTCAGGTGTAGCTCATTGTTACACACCGGCCAACCTACTTTAAGAGGCACAAAAGTAATCAAGAGAGTAAAGACAGTGACTCAAACCCAGGAACATTTAGTTTCACAGGCTTGTCAACAGTTTCCTCCAGTAAGGTATGTAAGAGAGCTTCTGTGATGAATGGAAAATCAGAGAGACATAATGGCAGAAGTATAGCTGCAAAGGTGGATTGTGAGTAGTGCTGAATAGTTCTGCTGCTGAGAGTATTACCCTTTAAGTGGAAGATGCAGGGTTCTAGTCCCAATCCAGTAAAAAGTTTTAATGTTTTGGGAACTTTATTCTGAAAATAACACCTAGACAGTGACTAAGTTATTTCTAGATGATATCCTTACTTCCAAGAGTGCTAGTCTAGCAAGCTATATGAGAGAACTTCTACGAAGTTTGGAAAGTGGGATATAGATACTGAAAGGACTGAAAATATGAGGATGATGGATCACAAGCATTCATACATTGCAATGGCAGGCCAAACTGGCACAATGCCAATGGAAGAAGAGATGATATCAATAAGAAAAGTTGAGTTACACGTCGTGGCGGGTGTCAGTATGAGCAAAGCCATAACAAAGCTCAGGACCATGGGCATTTTGTCAATTGCATTCAAGTGTTGCATAATCAGGGATGGTGCAAACATGATGTCAGGTTGTCACACTGATATCACATAGGGCAGAGGTGCACAAGATCAAGGAAGTACATGACTGAAGACAATGAGGTTTCCAAGGGGATACCTCATTAGAAACAGGACATTACATATGTACTGTATGGTAATAGTGATTGAAACTGGAAGACCAGACTGAGTAGCACTGTTATGACCCATAAATGCATGAAATGTCAGAAAATCAGTATCCTTTCATCAAGATAACTGTCTAAGGACTTGAGAACAGGACATGCCTGGATTGTGGTTTAGAAGTGACAGCACTTTTAATGTCTCTTTACTTTAAACTGATAGTGAGTGGCTGTAAATTAGCTGAGACACAAATTACAGGGATCTCACTGATATTGATGTTTACGGTGGAAAAGAAACATGTAGAAAAACAGGTATAAATGTTGCTAAGCAATGGAAGAAGTGACTTTCATGTGAATGCAGCTGTTATCAGTGGGCTGATACTTGATTTTATCATCAGCAACAATTTATTCTTGGGCAGAGCATTGAACATGGATTGGACCATGACAGCTGTGGCTAATTGGTTTAAAGATCTGATCACAAGGAGTGCAGAAAATTCTAAAGCACATTTAACTCTGTAATGTGTAAGGAGGGTAAAGAAATGATAATGGGTGAGCAACAACAATGAGCTAAAAGATAATTTAGTAGATGGAACAGGGGTTTCAGATGAGGTACATTTACCATCCACAGGTCATGATGGTCATTTCAGGCATCTTGTTGTTGTTGTTGTCTTCAGTCCTGAGACTGGTTTGATGCAGCTCTCCATGCTACTCTATCCTGTGCAAGCTTCTTCATCTCCCAGTACTTACTGCAACCTACATCCTTCTGAATCTGCTTAGTGTATTCATCTCTTGGTCTCCCTCTATGATTTTTACCCTCCACACTGCCCTCCAATGCTAAATTTGTGATCCCTTGATGCCTCAGAACATGACCCACCAACCGGTCCCTTCTTCTTGTCAAGTTGTGCCACAAACACCTCTTCTCCCCAATTCTGTTCAATACCTCCTCATTAGTTATGTGATCTACCCATCTAATCTTCAGCATTCTTCTGTAGCACCACATTTCGAAAGCTTCTATTCTCTTCTTGTCCAAACTATTTATTGTCCATGTTTCACTTAGTCAATGAATAAGAATGTGACAGACATATGACTGTTCATGACTTAAAGAGCCTTGTAGCTGTTAATGAGTTTGCTCCTGTGGGCCCTACACTGCCATTGAAAATACAGAAGTTTTGCACTGAGAGGCCACTATCAAACTGCAACCACTGGTAAACGTACCAAGCCAAATCTGAACATCATAAATGAAACCCACACAGAAACAAAGCTGCTCACATTGGGTGGAGAATGCAACATAGGTGGTAATGTGGCAGGGAGACATGAGATATGCCACCAAAGTATAGGACACACCCTTCCACCAGTAGTAGGATTCAATATTGTTCCATACATGTAAGAGAGAGTTTATCATGCTGGTTGGTTATCAGAAAATTTCAAGTTTTTTCATGCATCAAAATGGTAGAAGAGACTGCTGATATCTCACTCATTGTCAGACATGGATGGTTACTTGACAGATGCTGCTGAGAATACAGACTTCTTTTTCTTGTGCCTTTGTCTGACGTCTGTGTGGAGTTGGCATTTTTACTAATGGATTTAACATGGTTAATTTAAAAAGTAGCTAGATGCCCTTCCCATCACCATCCTGTTACCACCCACAGGACAGAATATGTGATTTTTCTATGTTGGAATGTTTGAAATGAGGTACAGGCTGCCTCATGATGACAATATGTTGGTTTAACAAGTAAGCAGCAACAATGAAACACAAGCCACTCAAAAGGCTTACACTTGTGTGCTATATGACATTTGTTACTATCATCTGTTAGCAAATTTAAAATAAAAATTGCAGACACTTATGTGATGTCTTGCTGTAACTTTGCTGGAAAATATCAAACAAGTTAAGGGTGTAATATAAAGTCTGTCAGCAGGTAAATATAATAACGTCTCCATGAGAAAAATGTGAGTGCATTTGTACCAAATGACTCATTGCAAGACTGAAGCCATAAATGTGTGTACAGAAATGAAATCTGGTGATCTTATATCTCAAGATATTGGGAGCAATCTTCTTCTTCTTTTTCTTGTGCCTTTGAGCCACACTGGGGCAGTGTCAGCATGATTATTTATAGATTTGGCATGGTTAATTTTAAAGGGTGGCCAGATTCTTTCCTGTTGCCATCCCCTAACCCCCTGGAATAGAATATATGTACCTCAACTGTCTGCATGTAGTGTTACTCATGCGAAATAGAGTGAAAGTTTTTTTTTCCCAAAATGTTTGTGAATCATGTAACTGAGGCAGGACTCGGGTACTAGTCCAGTCTTCATCTATTAGGATGTAGGAAACAGCCTAAAAACCACATCCAGGCTGGTTGGCACACTGAAACCTCTAGTTAATCTGTCAGGTGAATTTGATGAAGGAACAGCACACCACCCTGTCCTATAAGTGTCAGTTTAATGTGCATGGCTATTTGCACAGTTATTTGAAACAGTCTGCAAATAATTATATATCATATAAGTGAATGGCAACCACTTACATATAGCAGACTGATGTATGGTATGGTAGTGTTTGTTAGGGTGTCTGTCAGGTTGTGTTTGAGAATGTGTATACGTTTGCTAGAAAAAGAGCAAGAGCTCAAAAACTGTTGTGAATACTGCTTTTTGTTATGTGTATCTATGCACCACACATCAGTCTGCAATAGGTGAGTGTTTGCCTTTCCCTTAGTTTACACATTGTTCCATCCAGGAATTTCCATTGCTGTTATGCAAATATGAATTTATATTTAGCGTGTGTACAAAATACATTTATTGAAACAGTAAGATGAAACAGTTACACATGAAATGACTTTAAAAAGTATTACAATACTTTACACATTATATATTTCAACACATTACTGTAATTTTTCCAATATTCTGAGTAGTGACATTGTATTAAACAATGAATTGTGATATACAACATTACAGGATTTTAAATGTTGTCATATTCCAGTTGAGCTACTTCATCATCCAATGAATGGCAGATATTTACCGTAGTATGTTTTTACAAACTATGTCCTGCCACAAGAAAAATGCAACACTACAATGATCTTTTAGGTAATGTTTCATTCTCTTTTGGTGCATTTTAGCAGTGAATTGGAAGCAGTTCCAGGAAAGGAAAATGTGATTTTTATTGTCACAGGGAACCACAAATAAATTTTATTTTTTTTTAAAAAAAACAAGAGAAGAACATAAAAAGCAAATAAATTGCATATCTAATATGACAGTAGGATGAAGGAATGTGTGTTTGGTAAGACTCACAGATACTATTTTTATAAAGAAAGGTGACAGGAATTTTATTCAATGTTTTAGTCTCACAGTGATTCAAATGAAATGGTGGAATTAAGAATAATTAAAATTATATGGGAATCTCTCTTTCTCTCTTCTCTCTCTCTCTCTCTCTCTCTCTCTCTCTCTCTCTCTCTCTCTCACACACACACACACACACACACACACATACAAACACACATACACACACACACACACACATACTGTGCATGTGTGGTGGGGGGAGGGTTGTTTTACCTTTGATTTTTTTTTTAAATTGCTGCAAATATAAGCAACACAAAGATGATGAAAATGCTTATTGAAAACTATAAAATATTGTACAAAGAACATATGAAAAACTTTATGCTATTATCAATACAGGAGGGCTCACTTGGTTTATAAAAATTATATTTTTACATTTATCATATTAAAACTTTGTGGAGTGGTAGAGTATTTCATCCTTTGTAGTTTTATTTATAGGTACTGGCATGCTGTATGGGCTCAGGCCAGAAAGTGATGAGCTTCCACCACCAGTTTCCTCTGATGTTGCTGAGCTGGAAAGAACAGAATTTACTTCTTCAAGAATTGATGGAGGCTGCCCAGTGTTTCTTGTCAATGTGCTCGTGCAGCAGGGACTAAATGTTGACCTCATACTGGAAAATCAGTTTTATGTCAGTACATTTCGATGTGATAAAACAAGCAAACATTATCTTCAAACACTATTGTTGCATAAATGTGATTACAAATGTTTTTACTGGCAGTATTTATACAGAGATCAATGGCACATAGTCCAGTGTATATATTTGATATAAAATATCATTTAGCTAAATAAACATGCACAGAGGCTTTTCATGTCTCACAGAATGTGGATGTATGTGATTAGACTGAATTTCTGTGTAATAAGCACATTATTATTACATTTTAAATTTTATTAAGTTCAAACATGGTATCTAGATACAAAATATGTTAAAATGGCAACATTTACCATTTTTTTCAGAAGTACCAAATAAACCACAGTTTGTCAAGTGTTATTAGTTACAGGAAAATCTCAAGATCACAACACTACAAGATGAAAATGGGTTTAAGTTTAATATTTGAATGAAGCTATGTTTGTTCTGAATTCTAATACAAGTGTGCCAATTTTCATTCAAAATTCTTCATCAAATGTTAGAAAAATGTGTAAGAGGCAGATACAGAATTTTGTTAAGATCAGTGAGTACTTTGAGCATGATTTTGGGCAATATAGCATTAAGAAAAGTCACCATAAGAGAATATTAAATGTACTTTCATTGGAGTAATATGGAGACAAAGAAATAATTATGGTACTGAACAAGGGTAATTTTGCTATCAACTAAGAAAATCCTGCATAAGTCTGTTAAACATAAAGAATATGCAGATAATTCTTCTTCTTCTTTTTTTCATTTAACTAAAAGAAATAAATGCAAATGTTTCATTCTGCATTCAGGCAGTGAATATGGAGCATGAGCAACAAACTGATGTTCAAAACTTAATGGAATAACACTTTAAGAATGTACCAACTTGTGCTTCAATAAAACACTGGCAGATATGCTTACACTGTATGTTGATGTCATGAAGAGAGAGACTGCAGTACAATACTGCCCACTGTACACATACAACAGTAATGCAAGACACAACAGGCTTCACACCATTCTTTCTGCTCCATGGTCATGAGGCCAAAACAACAATAGATACATTGTTCTCATTTCAATCAAATAGTACTCAGTCAATGTGGATTGTCACATTAAAATGTGTCTTTGCTATTATATTGAGATGTCATGAACAGAATTCCTTGCACTTAAGAAAACATTGTTCTCTCTACCTGTGAACAATTTAAATGAGAAAGGAAGTCTCTTAGCTTCTTTTTGTATTTATATTTCATAAACTAATGAGTTACTTCTAATGAAGATACTATGGATACAGCTATTCACGTAAGTTATCTGATTTTTAATACCTTCAACTTGTTTATAAACCTGTACTAATTACCACATTGTCTTAGTTGTGCACAGAGAGCTGGTTGATATCTTAGTACTTCTACTTAATATTAGTTTTGTATATCTGTCACATGAATATATGTGTGCTAAAATCTTCTCTTTGTCATTGATTAGTTTAATATTTTCAGGACAGAATGTTTTAAGTACAGAAACATACAGATGGCACCAAGTCATAATATTGTTAAAATTAAAGGTTAAAGCTTAGAGACCAAGTGAATGTGTAAAATGAGAGAAATATATGTCAGTACATATTAATCTGCCTCTAGAAGCTAGTAAATCAAAGGTTCTATTGTTACCTGTCTGATTTACCATTTATGAAGATTTGTGCCCATTTCTTTAACCAGGTTTGTAACTGACTTGTTCGGAGTACATGTTTGTATTAAGTATTGAACACATCAGTAACACTTAATAAATAATATATGTCTAGTTCCAGTACAGAGAGTATGATCACATTTGGATACAGTCCTATTTTGGTCATAGTGTACACTCATCAGGATGTACTCACATTCATGTATGTACCCATTTATCAAATACAACAGGTTTATTAATCTATGACCTGCTTTAAAACAGATTTTTTCCTCCTGATTTCCACAGTGAAACAATCAGTTGTCAAAATAGCCTCAATTACTTCACGTAGTGCTAAAAATTGAACTGAAAATTGGTGGTTGTGTAGGAATATTAAGCTGGCTGCAATCTCCCAAAATCATTGTTGAGAATGTTTATATCAGTCTAGCCCTTTCAACCAGAGGTAGTTGGATTACTAATACAGAAATTCCTAAAAATGAATTTGACAGGTGTAGAATGATAATAACTCACCCCAACAAGCTAATATGACTTGATTACTGAAGATTATGATACCACTGAAACTAGTTATTGAATCAATGAAGTCATTTTGCAGCTTCTTGGTGATCAAGTCTTCTTTCTTTGAGCGCAATATTTAGAAGCTGTGGAGCACTACATGCAGAAAATATATTCTGGAAGACTAGTCTACTGAGGCAACACGCGAACAGCATATCTGCTTACTTTCAACAGTAATGAAACACATCATACTGACATGAGTTTACTTTCTGCCAATTATTGTAGTTCCTTAAAGCACGTAGAACCACTGGTAGTCACACACACACACACTTACAAAATACATATGTGTAGATTGACCATGTGGGTGTGCAAATGAGTTTCTAATTTTATGGTCAAAAACGGTATTATTAATGCCAACATATACAACTAAGAAGGCAAATGAAGTTAAAAAAACAATATCTTTCTGTAAAATTAGTGATATGGGTATTTAGTAGTAACAGTAAATTTCAAACCTACATTGGTTGAACTGAAAGAAGACACTGTTGGTTCGCATCATATGGTGGAGGTGCTGCTGCAGGTCTAATCATGGTTGCCTCCTCTGTATTTGGTTCTCCGTCAGCCTCTGAAATTTGGCACATACTTGAAAGTTTTCTAATAAAATCAAAGAAAATTTCTTCTTCAAACACACATACACACAATTGAACACACTGCTCTATTAATTCTCTGTTCTATTAATATCCACGGATACAAAGTTTTTGTCATTATATGTAAATATTTGTGACCAGTTTCTTCTGTTAGACCTGTTTACAAACACAGTAACTCATTGAAGCCTGCCATGATAAAAAGGGTTCCATATAAAATATTACTTTAAATGGTGATATCTTTAGTTAATGGCAATGTAAGTCTACACCTACACCTACAGCTATTTATTACGGCTCTCACTCACTTGAATAATATTCTAGAATGTGTCAATATATATTTAATAAAAATCTTCTTTGTGGAGTGACTGCATTTTCCCATTATCCTACGAATGAACTGAATGAAGTCGACAACCTGATTTACCTATAACTGATCCTAAGTGATCATTTCATATATCTACAAATTTTTACATCTAGGTAGTTGTACGAGTTGGCTGATTCTAAATATGGCTCACTAATATAATAGCCTTTGGATGTCATGTTGCTGAATTTTGTGAAGTGCACAATTTTAAATTAGTATGTGACTATAGATAACAGCATCCTCTGCAAATAGGCTGAGGTTACTACTAATAATGACTGCCAAATCACTAATACACTTTAACAGCATGGACCCAAATACATCTCCCTGATTCATGCCTGAAGCTACTTCTAAATCTGTTGATGACACTCTAAATCCTCCTAGCTATAAGTACTCCATCCAGTGACAAATTTCATTTGATATCTCCATATGACCATACATTCTTTAATAAATATTGGTCTGGTACTGAGCTGAAAGCTTTTTTGAAGTGAAGAAATACTGCATTTACCCAATTGCCTCAATCCAAGGCTTTTACTGAGTCATGTGAGAAAAAGCAAGAGTTGGAGTTCACATGACCAATGATTTTGGAATCTATAATTTTTGGTGTGGAGGAGGTGATTCTGTTTGAGACAGCTCATTTAGTTTGAGATCAAAAGATGTTCTAAGATTCTACAACAGATGGATGTCAATTATATCAGATGATAATTTTGTAGATCATTTCTGCTACCCATACTGTAGGTGTATGTGACCTGTGCTTTCTTCCAACTGCTGGGTACAGTTTTGTTCAAGTGAGATAGCATATATAATGGTTAAAAGAAAGAGTAACTCAGCCACAAATTCTATATAAAATCTGACAGAGATTCCATATGGCCCCAAGGCCTACATATGTTTAATAATTTTAGCTTTTTTTCAACACCACTGACATAAATATTTATAACTTGTGTCTTTGCTGTGGTGTGAGAATTAAACCATGGCAATACCATTGAATCTCCCTTTGTAAATGTAGATTTGAAAATGTAATTCATTATTTCTGCTTTTGCTTTTCTGCCCTCAGTTTCAGTTCCTGTGTCACCCATGAGTGTCTGGACACTGACTTTTCTGGCAATGACAGCCTTTACAGACAATCAGAATTTCCTTAGGTTTTATGAAATGTCGTTCAAAAAGTTTCTGATATGACAGTCATCAGTCAAATGTGTCTGATTTAGCATCTCTTTGTCTCTAGCCATACATTTTGCTTTGTAGATATTGTACAGTAGTCACAGTTTTCATAGAAGTTTCAATTGAGAGTTCATAAACTATTCTAATAGACATGTATCTATCCAGTGCTGGACAATTATTTTTTTAACTGGATAAACGATTTTCTACATGCTCCAACCAAGAGATAAAAGTTTCAAGTTTTTCCTTCAGATAAGACACTGCTGCTTCTTTCTCCACTCTGATGTTTCAATGTGAACATTCTCAAAGAGGTCAGATCACTTTGTTGCCATTGAATCTGCTATATTTTCATTATAAGTAGGCTTCTGAACTATGTGTTCAAACGAGTTTTTAGAGAAAGCATTTAGCAGTGTTTTTCAAGATGTCTTACAGCACCCAAAATTTTCAGAGTTGTAAGTATTCTTACCTACTGTTGGGTGATTAAAGTTTCCTCCAATGACAACAGAATAAGTGCAGATACTCATGCTAGTGAGCTGAGGTTTTGTTTAAAGTTTTGTTCACATTTGCAGGTGAGTCTGTTGAATTTATTAAATTTTAAACATAAATAAAAACTCATCAACTGTCCTGGATGAAGTAAGTTTCAGAATATGCCTCTACACCGGTCTTATGATATTCTTGCATTATAATTTTGCATTTACAACTATTTGCAGGGTCTGTTTTCCATTTAAGGCTTTAATTTTATCCCATCCTCCAACCATCACTCTCCCACTGCCATTTTCTAATCCTCTGCTCCAACATCCCAATCAGTGGCATGTACATAATTTTGTTTGCTGATGACACAAATATTGTTGTAACAGACATAAATAGGTTATTGCCAGCATCTGCAAACAGAGTTTTGGAATACATACAAAACTGGTTTGAACAGAACAGGCTAACCTTAAATATATCAAAAACTACTTATATACAATACAGGAAAACAAAGTCTCATCATGATGTGAACCTCAAAATACAAAATAAACAAATTGAAAGGGTAGCTGCCACAAAATTCTTAAGTGTGCTAATTGATGAAAATATAGACTGGAAAGCCCACATTCTCTACCTCACTAACAAGTTAAGCTCTGCTTGCTTTTCATTACGCATAATTAGTACTGTGTGTAGTAGAGAGTGTAGCAGAACTGCCTACTTTGCTTACATCCATTCTGCTATCACCTATGGCCTAACCCTCTGGCATCATAATAAAGCAAACATGAAAACCATCTTCACCTTACAAAAATGAGCCGTTAGAATAATTTCAAACAGTAAAAGGCTAACACCTTCCAAACAGTTATTTCAACACCTAAATATTCTACCCTTACCATGCCTCTATACAAAAAAAGTGTTGTTAATATAAAAATGCACATTGACAATTACAAAACCATCTCAGATCTTCACTCATGCAATACAAGAATGTGCAATGACATCCACATAAAAAGAGTAAACAAGGCTTTAACAAAAAAAACCAACATTCGGGGTACTATTTTGTATAACAAACTTCCAACTCAACTAAAATAAATAAAAACATTGTCTCTATTCAAGAAAGCAATATTTAAATTCTTAATGACCAACTGCTATTATAGTATAAATGAATATCCGCAGTAACCTTGTAGCAAGTAATTACATTCATTTACTATATGTTAATAGTACCATAAATCAAATGCTTGACACAGCCTCAGTGTTAATTTTTCTGAACAGAAGTGTTAAATCAATTATTTACTTGTAATGTATTTCATGTAAGGATCCTTCTCATTCTTTTATATTATTACAGTAATCAAAGTTGTATTGCCCAAAAATTTTGTGATGGGTACAATGAACCATTGTATTATGTAGGAAACTGTACACCCTTATCTTATTTTGTTATACTATGTTCTTTGACAAAATCCATACAATGTACATTGTTGCTGGATGAATATACTACTACTACTACTACTACTACTACTATCCTTTCTGCCAGTAATCAATTTGAGTATTAATTTATGCATATTCTTTGGTATTCTATTGCATGTCATTCTCTTTAATGTTTTACCTGCTTATTCCTTGCTCATTCTACCTGTCCCTTTAAGGATACATATTTTTTGTGTCTCCCTGATATCTTCATTTCTTATTTTGTTTATCTGTGGTATACCCACTCTGGTTCTGTGAAATTTCATTTCACATGCCTGTTTGATGCTTAAATCTTTCTTGTTCATTCTCTAAGTTTCAGAAGCACAGGTCAGGATAAGTGCACAGTAGAATCAATATATTATTCCCATGGTCTGCTGTGGGACATCTCTGTTCTCCACCAAGCTCCTGATACTTCTCAGAGCTTGCCCCCCCCCCCCCCCCTCCTCTCTCCCTCGCTCTCTCTTTCACTTCCTTGCCATTTCTTCCATTTGTTTCCACTGTACTTCCAAGATATCTGAAGTTATCAAATTTTCTTAGCTGTTCCCTTGCTACCATAAGTCCTGATGTAGTTATCCTACCACTCTTCCTGGCCACAATAAAGAACTCTTTTTCACCTAAAATTTAATTACATATAATACAGTCATGTTAACAATGCATCTAATTGCTGCTCAACTGCACCTTCCCTGTTCCTGCAAATTATTAGGTTATCAGAAAAGGCCGCAACCTTAGTTTTATCTTCTCTGCCACCTTGTATGTTATGTTATACATGACAACCACATGAAGTAAGGATGAGACTGTACGTCATTGTTTTAAACCCCAGCTCTGGTTTGACCATGCTGTTGCCTCATCTCCTATGTCAAAATAGGTTTTACGTCTGCGATGCATTTCTTTCACCCATGTGTATCTGCAAAAATCACTGTATCCAAACTGACAACATCCATACATTGCAAAATGTCTACGGATGGCTAATCAAATAAATAAATAAATAAATAAATAAATGTCAACTGCACATTTTGCACACCTTTGTTTTCCAGCACTTTCCATACCTTGCATTGGCATGCACTTTCCCAGGATTTAGGAAGGGAATCAGCAAATCTTGCCCGTACTCACAATGTTTTCTCCTGTAGCTGACTTACCATGAATATAAGGTCAATTGGTAACCTCCCCAGCCTGAAGCCATGCTGCTGTTTCTTCATTTTCTTCTCAGCTTTGCCCCTTATTTTTTCCTAGAATTTTCTCAAATATTTTGCACTGTGACACATCACTTTTTTCTTATTCCTTTTCACAAAGACAGGGACCATAATTTATTTCTTCCAATTGTCTGTGATTATCTTCTCCATTGAAATTACCCTTGTCACATGGTATAGTCACTGCTTTCCTATGATTCCAGATGCTCTTGCTGATGCCGGTGATGTCTTATCTACACCTGGTCCCTTTCCTCCATCCATAGAGCCCAGTGCTGATTCTTTTTCATTGGGATTCTAATCCCCAGCTACTCAATATGAATGTATAACAGCTTTGAAGTGTTCTTTCCACATTACTTTCAGTTTTTTCATTTATTTTCCTTCAATTTACATCATGCATCAGTTTTCACTGATACCTATCTTCTTTCTCTTCATCATCCCATACAGTAGTTTCTAGTAGATTTTTCAGTCTTCCTCAACCATCTTTGTCCATTTAGTTCCTCCTCACCTCTGCTACTGTTTTCTTGGTTTGCTTCTTCTTAGTATCATATATATCCCTTGCATTTTGTGTAATTTTCTGAAACCATAATCTAAATTTTCTTTCTCCTATATAGCTTTTTTAACTCTCTTATTCCACTGAGGTGTTTGCTCCTATCTCCTTATGTTGCTTACTCTTACACAAGCAAGGGTTGCTTTAAACTTCTCTCATTCCTCTTCCATTGTTCTGAGCTCATCTGCAGGTATGTTGTACTTACAGTACTGTGCTACACTGATTAGCACAGTGATCATGTAACAGTATGGCACCCTTTTTTTGTTCGAGTAATATGTTTTGTTTCATTTGTCCATTTGTCCGGGTTTATTAGATTTCACACAATATGATAATATGCTACTACAAGGAAAACATCCAACATACTTTGACAATCATAGTAGAAAAGGCAGTATTGCATTGTTATATTGTCACATAGAAGAAGCTGTAATTAGATGAATGATGAACACTAACTTCACTTAACCAACGTTTGTTCAGCACTTGCACATACAACAGCACGGACTGAACTGTCTCTGGCCAGAACACATACAGTGCATATGCAGCTACAGAACATTCCAGTACAATGCTTCTTGACATTTGCAGATACTTCTAGAATGTACTTGAACTGAATATAGAAATTAAAATTGTATAGTCTAAGTAAGTTTTGAACTCAAGACTCTCCATGCAATAGTTTAGTGTCATAACCACTACACCACAGCGCTACTCAGCTTCTACTGAGACAATATGTTATTTAATAGTGTATTGAAATAAAAGATCTGCTCTATATGATGTTTCTTCCACTCCCAAGGAGACTATCTGTCTGTTTCTCCTGTGCAATAAATTTTGTCAATGAACTGTATCTTTCAACAACAAATACCTGTTTATATTACCCACCTTTAAAGGGTGTTATTCAACAAATAAAAGATGAACTTAAAAATTCAAAGCTGTTTTTCATTATTTGTCTTCATTTCTATCCAGAAGACTTATTATTATAACCTTTCTGTCTTAGAGTGTTAGTGATAATGTACCAATTTTTGGAAATGCGAATGAGAGTCAAGGTGATGTAGGTGTGATAAAGGAAGATACACAGGTTGGAGATGAGGTGGATGTGAATGAATGTAAAGAAGATGATAATGGAGAACAGTAAGATGGCGGCGATTGAGAAGTTTAGTGAATTTGTGCCTCCAGTTATTTCGAATTTTCAAATGTTATCCGGCATCAATAGCAAGAAGATGATCAACAAAAGTGCTTCGCAAAGTTTCAAGTCTAGTGCTACGCAAAAAACCTGCAGTGAAAAATCATCCAAATCAAAATGTGTGTAACGTGTGAAGTCCATCCTGACAAAGCAAAACTAGTTGAAACTATTAATTCGTTGCAAGAAATTGTGCGCATATCCTTGGCAGAAAACAGAGTGTTAGCTGATAGACTCAAATGTCTTGAAAATGATCATGAAAAACTAAAAACCGCCGAGCAGGGCGTAAGTGAATTCGACAGAAATAAATTGTACACAGTAACCGATGATTCCGCCGCCATTTCAAGTTTTCCAACACATTCTGGGTGTACCGGTAACGCTAACCATAGCGCAATCATTTCGTCGTCTTTAGTAATAAATTCTCCTGCCGTGCTCCAAAAAACGGTAGGCCTATCAACAGAAGATCAAATCGTGCACCATCTGAAAGAAAAGCCTGTTATTAAGAAAAATGTGGAACCTACACAACAGAGTCCGTGTAAAATAAAGTGTGCAGATATCGTAAATAGTGTTTCTTCTTCAGCAATAGCTCAAAAAAACAAACTCGATATCCTACTACAAAACGATGGTCATTGTGAAAAACAAACTTCTGCTGCATACAATAAACTTGCTCCCAAGACCGCAAAGTTAACACAGGTTCATAGTTATCAAAAAAGGTTACCGAATGTGCAAAAACAGAATATATCTACACAGCAAAAACACGTTTCAAAACCTTCTAGCCCCAAAACTGTGAGGAACAAAAAAATTTGTGTGCTTGGTGACAGTCATGGACGTGGAATTTCAGCACTATTGAAAGATAAATGTAATTTAATGGTAACAGGTTTTGTGAAGCCAGGAGCGCAGTTTTGTGAGGTAAATAAACTAACAAACTCTACTGATGTATCTCACTTAAGTAATTGTGATTTTGTCGTGCTTCTAGGTGGTTCAAACGATATATATAGGAATGAAACAAAAGGGTTTGCAAAAGAAATGAAGGAATGCTTAAACAACCTATTACATACAAATGTACTCGTTGTTAACATTCCTCATCGTTATGATTTGCCTTCCTGGTCCTGTGTCAACCAAGAAATTTGCATTGCAAACAAACTGATATCAGAAGTATGTTCTACATTTCATAACGTAGAGATGATTGATACATACAATTTAGGAAGAAGATTTCATACCGCTCATGGACTACATTTAAATATGTTAGGAAAAGACCAAATAGTAGAAAAACTCCGAAATCATATCCTGAAGAAATCAGCCCCAAGTATCAAGATCGCCAAACAACCACAAATTACAAAATGGTTTAGGCCAAAAACAGAAGATTTGATGGAAGCAGAACTGTGTCAACAACTCAAAACCATCTCTGCTACTGAAAATTGCGTGCAAGAAGCCACACAGAAAAATAAAATCTCGGCCAATTTTTTAGGGTAAGTGCTGTGTCAGAAATACCTTTAGAAAAGAAATTAATTAAACCCTTAACCGAAAAGTCACAAAGTTCATCATTTCTTGTATTACACCATAACGTCCAGTCATTCAGAAATAAGATTCAAATGCTGGAAGTGTTACTTCAGTCTCAAATAAATCCAGATGTAATATGTATTACCGAACACTGGCTGTCTAAAGAAGAAATTCAGTCAACCTCTATTCCAAGGTACTCATTAACAAGCTTCTATTGTAGGAATTTCTCCACACATGGTGGTACTGCTATATTTGTAAAGGACCAGATAAAATTCAGTGAGGTAGGCCTAAATGAACAGATTGCATTATCTGAAGATAAGGAATTTGAGGTTTCTATGGTTAAGCTGCCTGAACTAAACTATATAATTATAAATGTATACAGAGCACCAAGTAGTAATATTCCAAATTTTATGACCAAATTAGAAGTTCTGCTGAATAGTGTCAGCTCATTAAATATGAGAATAATACTTTGTGGCGATTTTAACATTGATTTATCAAAAAACAGTAATGCTAAACTTGATTTGTTAAACATGACCAAATCCTTTAATATGATCCCCACAATACACTCTCCAACAAGATCAACAGAGCATACTGATTCAATAATTGATCAGATCTTCATAACTGATACTGGTTACAAATTCACTGGCGAAGTACTGAGCATGGGATACAGTGACCATGATGCTCAGCTACTGAGCGTTGACATGGAAAATAGTAAAATCAGCCCCAAAAAAGTATTTCAAAGAAGAAACTTTTCAGATGGCAATATTAGGATTTTTAACTTCCTATTAGCTAAGGAAAATTGGGACAGTGTTTACATGCAAACAACTGTTGATAATATGTTCTTAAGCTTCCATAACACCTTCCTTTATTACTTTAATACAGCATTTCCTTTTGAAACAAAAACTTCAAGCAATCAAAATAGAAAGTCGTGGATAACAAAAGGAATCAAAATTTCTAGTGAGAGAAACAGATTTCTCCAATATTGCTCCAAAAAATACATAGTCACTGAAGAATTTTCTGACTATTGTAAAACCTACAAAAAAACTTATCTTAGAGTGATTAGACAGGCAAAACTTTTATGGAATGACAATTTCATAAGAAACTCTTCAAACAAAATGAAAGCTATGTGGAAAGTTATTAAAAAAGAAACTTGTAGTTCAACACCTAAAAAGGAAAACATTTCTCTAACACTTAATGACTCTAAGGTCACAGATCCATACACAGTTGTAAACAAGTTCAATGAATATTTCACCTCACTAGCAGAAGATCTCATTCAGGCAAACTGCAAGGTATCGTTCTTCAATTCCACCAATACGTCAAACAGCACTAATGCTACAATGTTTGTTTATGAAACAAACCCTGATGAAATTATGAACATAATAAAATTGTTACGCAATAAAATCTCTAGTGGCTATGATGAAGTACCTGACCTCATATTAAAGGTGTGTGCTCCCCATATAGTAAAGCCATTATCAACCATCTACAACCAATCATTAAAAACTGGCATTTTTCCAGATGCTCTCAAAATAGCTAAAGTCTCACCATTACTAAAGAAAGGTTCCCCTGATTTAGTATCCAATTATAGACCATTATCCATATTAAGCATCTTTTCAAAAATCCTGGAAAAACTTTTTTATGACAGACTTATAAATTTCATAAAAAACCACGCACCAATCAGCATTCAACAACATGGTTTTAGTAAATCTTTATCCACCCAAACAGCAATTTTTGAACTGTTGGACCACATACTGAAATCAATTGACCAACATAATATAGCTGCAGGTATCTTCTTAGATCTCTCTAAAGCCTTTGACGTACTAGATCATAAAATACTGCTTGCTAAATTGGAAAGAAGAGGAATAAGAGGTGTGGCTCACAAGTGGCTATGCTCTTACCTACAAAACCGCAGACAGAAGGTATCACTTCAATACGATATTAATGTACAGAATAAAATAAATAACACAGTTTTCCTCTCGGAGGAAAGAACAATAAGATATGGTGTTCCCCAGGGTTCTGTTCTAGGGCCATTACTTTTCCTCATTTACATAGAAGATCTTGTTGAACGTATGAGCCCACAAAAAACTATCCTGTTTGCTGATGATACAAGCATAGTGTTGACTGGATCTAACCCTGAATCCCTTCAGACAATATCTGATAACTCTATGGAAAAACTTTCTGAGTGGTTTAACAAAAATGGCCTAATT
Source organism: Schistocerca nitens (assembly GCF_023898315.1). Taxonomy (NCBI): domain Eukaryota; kingdom Metazoa; phylum Arthropoda; class Insecta; order Orthoptera; family Acrididae; genus Schistocerca; species Schistocerca nitens. Next base: position 720,632,521 of record NC_064616.1, read on the forward strand.
GTTAATAGTGGGAAAACTGTATGTATCAACTTCCACCTAATTCCCACATCCAGTCAAAAAACTATCCAAGTAAAGTTAAATAACGATAAAATTGAAAATGTAAATGCAACAAAATTTTTGGGTCTATGGGTCCAACAAAATTTAAAATGGGACACACATATAAACAACTTATCAAAGAAACTCTCATCATTGTGCTATGGACTAAGAATACCAAAATCTACTACAAGTAAATCCACACTAATGCAAGCATACCATGCGCAGTTCCACTCATTGCTCCGCTATGGAATCATCTTTTGGGGAAATTCAACTCACAGCACAAATATATTTAAACTACAAAAAAGAGCACTGAGGATAATCTGTGGCCTCAAAAAGCTGGAATCCTGTAAATGTCAATTTATAAAACTTAATGTTCTAAGCATCCCATCCCTATTCATTCAAGAAACAATCCTATTCACCAGGGAATACATCTCAAGAACAGGCAAATTAATCCGAAACAATGATATACACGCTCATTATACCAGAGGGCAATCTAATATCCATCAATTTTTTTCAAGGACATCATCATACCAAAAATATATAACGCATCTGGGTGTCGTATTACACAATAAAATTCCAGAACAAATAAAAACTGCTCCAGATCCAATATTTAAAAATAAACTAAAGGCATTTCTGACAAAGCACTGTTTCTATTCAGTACAAGAATTCCTGGAAATGAAAAATTATAAAGTTCCTTTGTAAAATACTGTGATTAGAGTAAACCATTCTGTAGGCAAAATAATAACCTAATTTCTACTATACACAACTATGTTTCAGTTTCACTTCCCAAAATTTTTCAACTCGCTTTTGAATGTACAAGTACACATTCTATTAGTATTAAAACTTAATTGTCTGTGAAATCTCAATGTTAATTTCATGTTTAATGTAGTTTTTAAATGACATTGTCCTTCAGTTGTGTTTCCAGTTGACATTTTCACTATTCTGTAATCTCAGTGACTATTTGTGTAAATTTAAAGTAGCACTACATTGCCTACATGTTTCTTAGTTCCCCATGTAAATTGTTTGTATTCTCTGTATGTGAAGTTACTATATTCATCAATAAACAATTTTGTGTACATTTTTTAAAATGGCAGTCCATTGCCTATTTTTTTTTTTTTCTCCAAACTACAAATTTGTTAAGAAAAATGACTTGTCCTATATCATGTGTACTTTGTACAATATGTGATCCACAGGATGAATAAATAAAATAAATAAATAAATAAATAAATGGGTGATGGCTTGAGTTGTTTGTTTGGTACAGCAGAGTTAAAGTATTTTATAAAATTTATTATATACTACATCAATAATAATAAAAGATAAATGAACTTACTCTTAATTCCATGATTTGTTGCATTTTTTGGAGATGGGAAGGAGAATGTATGCCCATGAGCCATAGTTACTTGTGGCCGTCCATCAGTCATTGCTCTTGCTTCCAGGTCAACCAGAACAGCAGTATCCATGGGAACATTGACTAGACTGTGTTGGTTTGATAAGGAATACATGTTGGCAACACCACTAGTTGTAGATGAACAGTGGAGCTGATACAACCGTCCTGAAATAACATTAAGTTATTGTCCAAGCAGATCATTCTACATATTTTGAAAATCTACAAGCATCCAGTGCAAGTATATAAAGACAAGTATCTTCTAGTAGCACACAGTGTTATGTAATGGTGACACTGTATATCTCTTAGTTAAGTAGGCAGTATGTTATTTTAGTTTAAGTTAGTTCATCACACATTTGCTATGTTCTTTGCTTTGTTGTCATCTGTATAATAGTAATTGTCTGTGTGTATCCATGTATTACTCAGCAATCCAGTACAAAATACAACACACACTACTTTCTCTTGACACAAAGAACTATAATACAACACAAAACTGAATAAACTTGTACATCAAGGAATGAAGGTAATGATTTACTTCATACATGCACCAGAGAAATTTTATACATACTGCAGCAGATAAATTTTTATGCATTCAAATGGTTCAGCAAATACTCTTACTGCTAAAAGATAAGACTGGAAGGTTGAAATATTACAGACTTTTTTATTAAATGTTATAATGGAAGCCATAAGGATAAAATATGATGAAAAGGTATTCTTTACAGAAATTTCATGTTAATCCAAGTGTTTTATGATACACTTTCCAAAGAATCTTCAAAAAGGAATACAAATGACTTCAGGAAAACATGTTATTGCTTCATTTGATTATTGCACGAAAGAAGTTATGTCCTATTGGACTCTAACATTATAGCAGACTTAACAGACACAATGACAATGAAACAGTTGAAATAACTGTTACATATAAGAAAAACTAAAGCATTCATTTTACTAAGAGTAACCTGGACAAGGAAATATGATAAATTTTTAAAAAGGCATCAAACGGACATCAGTAAAGAGAGAGATTTCCAAGCTACTTTGCAAGGAGTTCCATTCTTACCAGCATTGGTGGCAGGCTGACGTTTCTTGTAAAGAATACAACAGGAGCAGTAGAAACAGCTGACAATTATAACAATTACGATGGCAGCTAGTGCTCCAAAAATGACACCAAGTATCAATGTGAAACTGTAAACATGGATAAATTAAGCAATAGATTAGTATTTCAGATATATAAAATGTAATTAAGGATTATGTAATTAAGTCCTTTTCTTAATTGGTATATTGTACTTCCGAGGTTCCAGTGGCTCTCACACTGCCATTACATGATCTTAAGAAGGCATAATTAGGAACAATTTTAGATGAATGATTTCAAAAGTTTCGCGTTCCACAATAATAATGTAACCAGCAACCACAGTGAGATTTAGAGTATGTTGACATGTAGGTTGTAGCCTCAATTTGTGCTCAGGCATTGTGTATCACAGGCTTGTTAGGCCCTTTGCTACAGATAAAGTGGAATTACAAATGCTATGGCATCAATTAATAACCATCCCATTGAAATTTAGTGGCATATGGGAATTGTACCTTCCTTGTGTTTATATCAAATTAGAAATAACCACAGTAAATGTCAGTTATTAGTTTGTGTCTAGATTTCATAATTTTAGAATGTAGTAACCTGAATCTTCAAGGAAGAGCTAATTAATTCCTCCCTCATCATGCAAGCAAAAGAAAAAAAAAATAATAGGATTGTAACTCTGGTAGCCAACTGGGCTATCACGTAGATGTTAGAAAAAATCAGTTTTTAATTGTCCTGTGACAAAAAAGCACATAAAAATCAAAATGGTATCAGTTATTACTAGTAATGAAACTGGCACATGACATGTTCAGTATGCTGTCTGCAGTTTTCTGCAGCCAACCAAATTGGTGCAGTGGGTAGCACACTGGACCCATTTCAAGAGGTCAATAGTTCACACCCACATCCAGCCACCTTGATTTACATTTTCCATGGTTTCCCTAAATCACTTCAGACAAATACCAGGATGGTTCCTTTGAGAGGGCATGGCCAATATCCTTCCCTAATCTGAGCTTGTGCCCCATCTCCAATGACCTCATTATTGATGGGATGTTAAACACTGCTCTCTTTCTCCTCCCCATTTTCTGTCACAAGTTTAAATTGAGAAACAGCATGTTTCACAAATGATCAAAGTATCTCGGTGGTTACATTCAGAATGTGTTAAACTACATTCATAATTGGAGCTCTGACTGCAACATCTTTCAGATAACCCCACAGTCAGAACTCGCATAGATTAAGATTAGGTGATCTAGACAGCCATGTTCTAGGGAAATGACAGCCGATAATTCTAGCATTTCTTAAATGCCTTTGAAGCAGTCACTTCATTGGGTGAGCAACGTGCGGAGGAGCACCATCTTGCATAAAAATTACCCTACCAATACATCCATACTGTTAAAGGGTTGGAATGGTGTTGGTGCTTAAAAAACTCTTACAGCATTTACCAGTGATGGTACAGGTATCAGGACCCGCAGTAGTCATCTCCTCAAAAAAATATGGCCCTACGATAAATGGTACAGACAAGCAGCACCACGCAGTCACCTTTGTTTAATGAAGTGGTAATGGTTAGTGTGCATGAGGATTTTCCATTGCCCTTATTCTGCGACTTTGCATATTGACATGTGCTTGGAGACAGAAACGGGCTTCATCTGTCAACAGTATGTTCCATGACCATTCACTGTCCACTTCCATGTGAGCAAGAAATTCCGGATAACACGTTTGTCTTGCTGACAGGACAGCATCAAGCAACTCCTGGACATGGGTGAATTTGTACGGATAGCATTGCAGGATGTTTCGTAGTATTTTATGCAGTGAACTCACAGGCATGTTCAACATTCGGGCAATTTCACATGCACTGCATGTTCAGTCATCACCACTGCAATGCTGTGACCACATCTTCAACAGACGTTGGATCAACTGCTCTCCTCCCTCTACCTAGTGCACTTCAAAAGATCCTGTCTTTTCGAATTTTGTAATCATTTTCTCCAGACTCTTAGCAGATATCAGAGCAATACCTATTTTTCATACCCTTGAGCGTCTGGAACTTCTGCTGGGCCACTGGCGCACAGTCACTGTCCTTGTACAAGAGCTATAGCAGCAGCGTGCGATTCTCCATTGCTCTAATGCTCCTGCACTCGCTGTAATTAGACTAATCTTGTCTTCACAATCTCTATGTCATACATATGTATGGAGCTGCAGAATATTCCTAGATTCCTCACTTAATACTGTTGCTTGAAATTTCATAAGTATTCTTCACAGAATATTTGACATCTATGTTTATACGTCACAAGTGCAGGTTTTTCAGTTTCTCAGTGATGCTCTCCTACGGGTCAAACAGACCTATGATCTTAATTGCTTGCAAAATATTAGTGCTATCGTTCCTAGAAAAAAAAAGCGCTCCATCTTCAGGCCACAAGTGGCCAATCGGGACTATCCGACCGCCGTGTCATCCTCAGATGAGGATGCGGATAGGAGGGGCATGTGGGCAGCACACCGCTCTCCCGGTCGTGATGATGGTTTTCTTTGACCGGAGCCGCTACTATTTTGTCGAGTAGCTCCTCAATTGGCATCGCGAGGCTGAGTGCACCCCGAAAAATGGCAACAGCGCATGGCAGCATGGACGGTCACCCACCCAAGGGCCAGCCACGCCCGACAGCGCTTAACTTCTGTGATGTGACGGGAACCGGTGTATCCACTGCGGCAACGCCGTTGCCCATCGTTCCTAGCATATTGCTGAATTGTATTGGACCTATACCAGTAGGATCAATACGAGATATTGAACGATACTCTGTATTTCGCAAGTGATTTGACGTTCCTAGTTTCTATAGTTGAACTAAAACGAGCTTCTTCCCCGAGCCATAATTCTCATGTGCACCAGTTCTGAGTCCCACAAACAGCCATTGAGCAGCCCCAACTTACGGTCCAGATATACTCCACTGGCTCTAAAAGAGCCAATAAACGATGTATGGCTGTCCAAATATGGCATTCCCAAGCGCTAGAGACTTTTTCTGTGGTATAGCTTCACCTGATTTATTATGCTTACAAATTACATCTTCATCTTATAACAATTCTATAATGACTTCAACCATTAAATGTAGCCAACAGAGAGTTGCTATCAAACGTTACGAGAAATTCTAGATTTCCAAATTTCTTCAAACACAAATCTGCAAACACGCAAATCCGTGATTCAAATGACGTTGTCGTCATTGTTGCTGCTTCATAGATAGTACAAGGACGTACCGAAAAGTACTACCTTCTAATTTTTTATGTGAAAAGTCTTGAAGATTTTTGTAATCGAGTTTAGAATTCGAAGAGTTTTTACATACATGGATCACCCTCTCCTTCAGTATGACAATGTCAGACCACACATGAGCGCTGCGACATCTGCAACAATCCGACGCCTTGGGTTCACTGTCATTGATTATTCTCCATAGAGTCTCGATTTGACCCCATCTAAGTTTTATCTGTTTCCTAAAATTCATTTTGACCGTGATGAAGCGATGCAAGTAGAGGTGAGGTTGTGGCTCCAACAACAAAATCAAACATTCTACAGTGAGACATCAACAGATTGGTTTCTCGTTGAGAGAAATGTGTTCGTTGTCAGGATGACTATGTTGAGAAATAAACATATAGGCAAGAAGAATAAAGATGTAGAATGTTAATAACGCTTCTTTTATTTAAAAAGATTTGAGAGTTTTCGCATTAAAAATTCGGAGGCATTACTTTTCATCATGCCCCGCAATTACCATTTGCACATTACTTACTCTGTATATTTTATAGCTATTTTCTTTGAAGTCGTTACGTAGGAACGAAATTTCACTTATATAGTTTTCATATTCAGCGTTTTTAATACACTAGTGTCCAAAAATTAAGCATAAACACGAAAAGAGGACATACTGCCTTATCAGGATATCTGAAGGATTACTGAACAAGCTACACCTTAATCACAAAACCTTTAGCGTAAAACAGTGCCCAAAACACAATGTTAGAAAAGTTCTCGTAACTAAAGTACACATCTGTAAAAAAATAACGCAAGTGGGGGATATCTTCCATGGCAAAAGAAGCTGTTAATAGGGGACATGGTTACTCCTAAAAGCCACACATGCTGCACGGTGACGTGGCATGCTCTCTATGACAAGACTCAAGAGCTCTCTTGGCAGTCGATCCCATTCCTCATCAAGAGCAGTGTGGATGCCAAGAAGTGTCCTTGGTGGAGGCTGAAAAGATGCATTTCGCCCCCTAATTCATCCGCAGCATGTTCTACAGGACTTTTTGAGAATTTTATATGTGGGAATAAAACTGTTGACTTTGGTACAAATAGCAAACTATTGTCACTGAGAGTTATACTTAAAGCCATAAGTTGGATCAGCAGAAGCGCCCATGTGTATTGTGTAATGTTGCAGAACACATTTTTATGTATTGTGATAATGTAACACATGGTCAAAGCTCAGATTAAGCTCAACGACTAACCTGTAAGTTATATTGCTAGTGCCCATAAATGAGCCATGTGAATTTTGATAAGTAATGCAGATAATTTAAATGTGCAAATATTTAATTTGAAGGTCCACTGTACCTTGCAAAGTATAGTATAATAATCAAACTTTGGTCATCGTCAGTGTACTTTAACCTGGAGTTTTATTAGTAGTGACAGTACTCGAGTCATTTGCTTGTTTTTTAATCTTATGGAACAATTAAGTTATGACAGTAGTGCTTGGTGAGGTGAAGCATTACTGTAAAATCTCTAAACCTGAACCACCAATAACGTAGCCTCAAATCAAAATGCCAATATCTTTACGAATTTTGATAAATATTACAGACACTTTAAGGCCTTGGCATTGTTATTCTGATCAGTAAGTGTTGCAGCCTTCCTCAAAGGTTCGTTTTTCTTCATACTTTTATTTAGCCATAAAATAATCCTGTTGTGCATGCTGCATGTGTGCTATACAGTTATAGAACAATTAAGATGTCGAATGCACATCGTGGTACTTAATTTGGGAGTTTATAGTCGTGCTTCAGGCATCAACTGTAAGTTATATGTTAATTGCATTTTCGAGTAGCTGACAGTAATTCAGATTGCCTATTTGTTTGTGTGTTTTCCTGCTTATCATAGTATTTGAGCCAACATATGTTTGATGCAATTATTGGCTTTGTCAGATTCTTTTTTTGTAAATAACCTCATTTAGAACTAAAAATTAAATGTCAACTGCCTGTTCAACATTTGTAACAGATTAGACAAGGAAATAACACGAATAGTATAGAGTCTCAGAGTCTACAAGCTGTCAAATTTGATGGATATGCCAGCACACATACATGTGTGTGTGTGTGTGTGTGTGTGTGTGTGTGTGTGGAAATTATGTTGTGACACTTGACACAAACTTTTAATCTTTTGAGTTGTTGATATATTTTTGCTGACAATTTAGACACAGAAATAATCATGTGGCACTTGACATGTGTTTTGTAGAAGAAGTTAGATGACGAAATATTTAATTTGAGAGTCCTTTGTGGCTTACACTGAGTGTGGTTCAGAGATCAAATTATGGACCTTTCCAAGAGCTGCCATCTGTTGGCGATGACAAGCAGCCAGAACGCAAAAAAACAGCACTTAATTTTGTTTCACATTTTAAAATTTTGCAGAATAATAGCTGAAGTAAAACTCATCGTTACCAACTATGTATTTATAATTCATTTATTACATTGTACAGGTAAACTTTGTCTTTTTACTATTTCTGATGAGTAAGGAAGAGTGGGGGAATTTGGCACAGTGAGTAAAATGCCACATGTCAATATGTCTTAAACTGTGAGAGCTAGACCTACCTTGTCGGTTCTGCCATCTGGTGCTCTGTTATGCAAATAAGCATACAGAATGCATGAATCATTACTTTGCATTTGTCAGTGCAAGAAGCAAGAGTGTGTTTTGTCTTCATTTCTTCAAATATTTGATCTCTAGTTTCTAAAAGGTAAGCCATTTACTATTGTGTTAAAATGCGATTTTTGTTGTTATGCGTATCTCCTTGCATTAACACTCACGGTTATATAAGTACACCACGAAGATGACGTGCTACAGACGCAAAATTTAATCGACAGGAAGAAGATGTGATATGTAAGTGATCAGCTTTTCAGAATATTCACACAAGGTTGCCGCCGGTGGCGACACCTACAAAGTGCTGACATGAGGAACGTTTCCAACCGATTTCTCATACACAAACAGCAGTTGACCGGCCTTGCCTGGTGAAACGTTGTTGTGATGCCTCGTGTAAGGAGGAGAAATGCGTACCATCACGTTTCCGATTTTAATAAAGGTCGGATTGTAGCCTATCACGTTGGTTGGCATCCAATGACTGTTAGCAGAATATGGAATCAGCGGGTTCAGGAGGGTAATACGGAACGCTGTGCTGGGTCCCAACGGCCTCGTATAACTAGCAGTTGAGATGACAGGCATCTTATCCGCATGGCTGTAATGGATCGTACAGCCACGTCTCGATCCCTGAGTCAACATATGGGGATGTTTGCAAGACAACAACCATCTGCATGAACAGTTCGACGACGTTTGCAGCAGCATGGACTATCAGCTCGGAGACCATGGCTGCGGTTACCCCTGACGCTGTATCACAGACAGGAGGGCCTGCGATGGTGTACTCAACGACGAACCTGAGTGCACGAATGGCAAAACGTCACTTTTTCGGTTGAATCCAGGTTCTGTTTACAGCATCATGATGGTCGCATCAGTGTTTGGCGACATCGCGGTGAACGCACATTGGAAGCGTGTATTCGTCATCGCCATACTGGCGTATCACGCGGCGTGACGGTATGGGGTGCCTTTGGTTACACGTCTCGGTCACCTCTTGTTCGCATTGACGGAACTTTGAACAGTGGACGTTACATTTCAGATGTGTTACGACCTGTGGCTCTACCCTTCATTCGATCTCGGCGAAACCCTACATCTCAGCAGGATAATGCACGACCGCATGTTGCAGGTCTTGTACGGGCCTTTCTGGATACAGAAGCCAGCACATTCTCCAGATCTCTCACCAACTGAAAACGTCTGGTGAATGGTGGCCGAGCAACTGGGTCGTCACAATACGCCAGTCACTACTCTTGATGAACTGTGGTATCGTGTTGAAGACCCCAGATCACCAAGAATGAAAAAATCCCGAAATAACCTGTCAAAACTGGAGCCAATGCAGCTCTTTTTTTCGATATCAAGGGTTTTATCATCACTGGATGGGTGCCTGAGACTCAAATGCCAGTCAACAATATTACAAAGAAGTTCCAGTCAAGCTGAGAGAAAGAGTAAGAATAAAAAAAAAAACACGTTTGTGAACGGCAAGCACATGATTTTTGCACAAGGGCAATGCGCCATGTAACAGTCTGAAGCAGTTTTTAGCGACCAAGTTCATACATGTCTTTCAGGATCCGCCGTATTCGCCAGATTTAGCTCCATGTGACTTCCGACCGTTTTCAAAATCGAAAGTTCACTGAACAAAACCGCTTTTACAATCTATGGACAGGTAAAACGATAGCGTTGTTCTGCATCTACATAAATATTCCACAAGCCTCTACAAAATATATGGTGGGGTGGTGGCTTGTACCACCACTAACCATTCCCTTTCCTGTTCCACTTCCTAAGCGTAAGAAAAACGACTGCCTGTAAGCTTCGTACGAGTCTTAGTTTCTCTATCTTGTCTTCTTAATCCTTGTGTGAAATGCGCGTACACTGGCGCGAGTAGAATCGTTCTTTAGTCGGCCGCATATGCCGGTTCTCTAAATTTTCTCAATATTGTTTCGCGGAAAAAAATGTCGTCCCCCCTCCAGGGATTCCTATTTGAGTTCAAGAAGCAATTCCGTAATATTCATGTGTTGATCGAAAATACGGATAACAAATCTAGCAGTACGATTCCGACTTACTTCGATGTTTTCCTTTAATCCGATCTGATGGGGATCCCGAACACTTGCGCAGTACTAAAGAATGGATAGCACTAGTGCCCTAGATGGTGTTTGCTTTTTAGATGAGCTACATTTTCCTAGAATTCTCCCTATGAAACGAAGTTCATCTTTCCTACTACCTTCGTTACGTGTTCATTCCATCTCACATCACTTTACATCATTACGCCTAGATATTTAATCGATGTTAATATCTCAAGCAGCACACCATGAATACTGCATTTGAACACTACACGGTTATTTTTCCTATGCATCTGCATTAACTTAAATTTTCTCTAATGACTGCGCTGTCGACAATTCGACAAACTTTTATCTTCCTTCCTCTTTCTTTTCTTTCGTTTTAGATTTAGAGCAAGCTGGAATTCATCATACCAAATCGAAATTCT